>NC_035444.2:163412050-163575495 GCF_002127325.2 Helianthus annuus
TAAATTGGATATTTTCGCAGTTTGTCAAGTTTAGTCCCTGTAAGCGAATTAACTTGTTTTTGCCATACCAAAGCCTTCAAAACTTATTTCTAAGTTATGTAAAGGTTATTTAAGGTATGTTGAGTATATGTTGATGTTCCGGAGTATTTTTCGCATTAAACTAAGTACGTTTACGTACTAGTTTGCGTATAATTCTCCAGAAAGCGATGTAGAGTTTGAAATTGAATAAAAGTTAAAATATGAAAAATGTAAAACACAATCAAACAATCATTGGGATAAAATAACATTGTTTTATTGATAATTGAACTGTTCATAATGATTACAAGCACAAATGTTACAGCATCTGCTTCAACTTTCGAGAATCCAACGATCAACTTTCCACTTTGGTTTGTCGGAAAATAAAGCAGAAATAAAATCTTTTTGGATTTTTAATAAAGTTTCTAAACTAGGAAATGAAATACAGAAACTTAAATTGCAGAAATTAAACAAAGTAAACTATTTACCAACTTATTTTTGGTGAGCGCGTCAGGGAATCATATCAGTTATCAGACAAGTTACTAGTACCGTTAAGCTTTAATTCATACTCAGAATTAAACAATTCACGTAGACTATCGATATACTGATCCATTTTAAATTCCCACACAAATTTCAATTAATTCAGGATATGATTTAGATGTCTTAGGAACTTAACTCATTCATGTGTCCCACCTCTTGAATATACTCCCGTATCCAGAATCCCAGTATTCAGTCTTACATGTGAGTATACCACAGATGATATCTGTAAGGGGTTAAATGCGAGGGCCGTGAGAGCTCAGGTCGATACTTCCGTATATGCAGAGAGATGACGGCTTCGACTTTTCGGTGTGTCCCCTTTAGAGGATCTTTTGTTTCAACAGCGCTGATTATCAATTTTATTGTTTAATCAAGTTGCTGAGGGTGATGCTATGTTTCAAGCGTTTGCAGAAAGTATTATTCGGGAACTAGGTCAGAACTTCCATTCAGCAGAAGTCCCGGAATAATACCCCAGATATCATTGAGTATAAAGACCTAGTATCTCAGAATAAGGGACCTTTCAAATGAGATTTCAGGGGTTACCTATATATCCAAGTAGTGTTCCCCATGAAATAAGTTTCGTTTTGAAATTTTAGGTTTATATCCCGAGTAAATCTACTAAATGTGCGAAAACCTATCGACACATCATCAGTGAGACTGTTTAACACATTTAATTCTTTACAAATCTTTAGCATACAATAACTGTCAAACTGATGTACTATCATTTTCCCTTTTTACACAAGCTCTTTTTCAGTAACTGTCAAGCTGTTTTTGGATTTGAAATTTTGTCATGTTTTTGTATTTTTGAATTTTTTTACTGTTTTTGTATTTTCTGAAAATATAACTACTCCCCCTAAATACCAAAACAAGTAAAAAATCGACAAACTATTGCAGATTGTTTCTCATCTTCATCCGCAACAGTATCCTCATCAACGCCCACAATTTCATCGAGACCGAAAGAAGCTTTATACCATTCAGTTTTAAAAGATATTTAAAACGTGTTTTATCAAAAGCTTTGGTATGTAAATCAGCTTTCTGTTCGTCAGTGTGGATTTTCTCAATTCGTATCAACTTTTTCTCGAAACAATCGCGAATAAAGTGATTACGAATTTCTATATGTATAGTTTTAGCGTGATGTACTGGATTCTTTGTTATGTTTATTGCGGCCTCATTATCAACAAAAAAGGTGTGTTAAGAAACTGCAAACCGTAGTCGCGCATCTATTGCTGTATCCACAGGATCTGAGAGCAGCAACTGCTAGCAGATACGTACTCCGCTTCACATGTAGATAGCGCCATAGACGTTTGTTTCTTACACTGCCAGGTAACCAACCTCGGTCCAAAGAACTGGCATCCTGCAGTTGTTGTGTTGATTTTGAATTGACTTTGCAGCATCCGAAATCCGAATCGGAATACCCTTCGAGCGTAAAGTTGCCTTTCCTAGGATACCACAACCCCAAAGAAGGAGCTCCTTTCAGGTAGCGTAATATCCTTTTCACAATAATCATATGCGAAGCTCTTGGGTTAGATTGATATCTTGCTGCGAGGCACGTTGGGTACATGATATCAGGACGTGAAGCAGTTAAGTACATCAATGAATCTATCATGGATCAATAAAACGTCTCATCAGCCCTGTCTCCGGTGAAATCTGGGTGAATCCCATGATTTTGCAAGTGGGGTCGCAACTGTAGTAGAACTTGACATCCCAAATTTCTCTAGAATATCATGCACGTACTTCGTCTGGTGAATGAAAATTCCCTCAGGTAGTTGTTCAACTTGTAGACCTAAAAAGAATTTCATCTCCCCCATTGATGACATTTCAAATTTTTGCTTCATCACTGATTCAAAATCTTTACATAGATTCTCATTTGTTGACCCAAAAATTATATCATCCACATAAATTTGTACTATTAGAAGATGTCCGTCGACCTCTTTAGTGAAGAGAGTGGCATCCACTTTTCCACGAATGAAGCTGTTGGCTAGTAGGTGTTGAGACAAAGTCTCGTACCAAGCTCTCGGGGCCTGGTGTAAACCATACAGCGCTTTGTCCAATAAGTAGACCTTGTTTTTGTGGATTGGATCGGTAAAGCCCGGTGGCTGACCGACATAAACCTCCTCTTTAACCTTCCCTTAAAGAAACGCCGATTTTACATCTAACTGAAATACTTTGAAGTTCTTCCAAGATGCAAATGCCAGGAAAATTCTGATTGCTTCTAGTCGTGCCACAGGAGCATAGACTTTTGTAAAATCAATTCCCCCCTGTTGAGTAAAGCCCTGAACAACGAGTCGAGCCTTGTTTCGTACAACAACTCCTCTGTCGTCTCTCTTACATTTAAATACCCATTTCGTATTAATTTTCCTGTGACCATCCGGCAAATCCACTAGCTTCCACACTCCTAACTTTTTAAACTGACTTAACTCTTCTTGCATCGCAATGACCCACGAGTCTTCAGTAAGCGCCTCTTTGTAAGTTAGCGGTTCGATCTGCGAAATAAAACAACTCAATGAAAATTCATTTTGTAAAGGTGCTACTGTAGAGTAAAAACATTTAAGGCCTTGGTCAATCTGACGTCTCGTGCAAACGCCTGTTTGCGACTCTCCAATGATCAACTCCTCTGGATGGTATGAAAGAGTTCGTGGCATTACTTCACTTGGAACATCTACATTGCCTTCCAGATTAGTAACATTTTGATCTGCATCTTGTTCACCGACTTGGTTTGTTTATCTTGAAAACTAGATCTGCTCCCCCTCAAAATCTGAATCACTACGGTCAAATACTGGCATGTTCTCAGCTTCTTGATCATCATTCTCTGCCGACTGATTACCAGGAACAACTTCATCTTGTTGGACATCATCATGTTCACCAGCATTACTAGGACCTGCTTCATCATCATTTGAAGTTTCCCATGGTCTTCTAGAATATTCAGCTGGGAATCTTTACTGCGACTCATATTCTCGCAAAATATCCAACTCATCAAAGAAATCTTCGTTTTCCTCTGATTCTTCTCTCATGTCAAATGAATCCCACAACTTGTCATAATGATAACGCCATGAATCTCCTGGATTCTGCGGCGGCATTGTATAACCTTGACATTCAACATTTGCAGCTTCAATAATCCGCTTTTCACTTGGAACGAAGACACGTCGCATAGGGCTTGCATAACCAACAAATATTCCCTCAATGCACTTCGGACCAAACTTTCCATGAGGCTCTATAATAGTACAGGGTGACCCGAACGGTTCTAGATACTTCAAATTCGGTTTGCGGTTATTGATTAGCTCAAAGCATGTTTTGTTGAACTTTTGGACAGTGAGAACCCTGTTGAGCGTATAGCATACAGCAGAAACAGCTTCAGCCCAAAAGTTTATCGATAACTTTGAATCTGCGAGCATTGTTCTAGCCGTCTCGATTAGTGTCCGGTTCTTGCGTTCTGCGACTCCATTCTGCTGTGGAGTATACGGAGCACTAAAATCATGAAATATACCTCTTTCATCACAAAATTCTTCCATCTTGCTGTTCTTGAATTCAGTACCATTATCACTTCGAATTCTTTTGATACGCCTTTGGTACAGATTCTCAATCATCTTAAACAACGCCATCAAACTATTAAACGTTTCGTCTTTCCTCTTCAAGAATGAAACCCACGAAAATCTAGAATAATCATCAGGAGCGAAATTATCAATGCATCTGATTTCGCTTCAAATGACACAAGTGTCATTTTGAGCGAAATCACACTCTAAAAACCTAACCTTGATTTCCGTGCTCCAATCTAACCTATCTAGACCTAAGACTCGATACAGACGCAGTTAACAGACATTCAATGCACCAACAGACTCCCCCTTGGATGTTGACGAAGTCTCCGGCGTCGAGTCTTCAGTCTTAGTCTTTTCTCCAACTCTGTCTCTACAGGTTCAGGAACTCTTCCTGTCTCTATCTTCAATCTCCCTTTGACTATTGATCCAGAACTCTAGACTCCCCCTTTCACAGACTCCCCCTCTCGGAATACTGGGATCTAGGATCTTTGTCTGGTTCAAGCTTTTACTTTTTGATCCTCGGAGATGATAGAATTCTAGAACCTGTTACTTAACCAATAATATTACAAACAATTGATTTTAATCAATAAATCACAATATCTATCAGCTTAGAAATCCACTCAAGTATTCAGGTCCAAGTTAATGGCCCTGATTACTCAATTAATCTACCAAGTTCAACTTAATGACCTTGGTTGATTTTAGACAAAACAAACTGATTTAGTTCATCATTTTCAAACATTTTCTGAAAATAACAAGTATCAAGTTAATGAACTTGTTTGACTTTTCAACAATTCAAACTTCATCAAGATAAGCTCTCCTCATTCTCCAGTTCAAAACTTTTCCTGCATCTGCTTCAACTTTTGAGAATCCAACGATCAACTCTACACTTTGGTTTGTCGGAAAATAAAGCAGAAATCAAACTTTTTGGATTTTTAATGAAGTTTCTAAACTAGGAAATGAAATACAGATACTTAAATTGCAGAAAGTAAACTATTTACAATCATATTTTTGGTGAGCATGTCAGGGAATCATATCAGTTATCAGACAAGTTACTAGTACCGTTAATCTTTAATTCATACTCAGAATTAAACAATTCACGTAGACTATGGATATACTGATCCATTTTAAATTCCCACACAAATTTCAATTAATTCAGGATATGATTTAGATGTCTTAGGAACTTAACTCATTCATGTGTCCCACCTCTTGAATATACTCCCGTATCCAGAATCCCAATATTCAGTCTTACAGGTGAGTATACCACAGCTGATATCTGTAAGGGGTTAAATGTGAGGGCCGTGAGAGCTCAGGTCGATACTTCCGTATACGCAGAGAGATGACGGCTTCGACTTTTCAGTGTGTCCCCTTTGGAGGATCTTTTGTTTCAACAGCACTGATTATCAATTTTATTGTTTAATCTAGTTGCTGAGGGCGATGCTATGTTTCAAGCATTTGCGGAAAGTATTATTCGGGGACTAGGTCAGAACTTCCATTCAGCAGAAGTCCCGGAATAATACCCCAGATATCACTGAGTATAAAGACCTAGTATCTCAGAATAAGGGACCTTTCAAACGAGATTTCAGGGGTTACCTATATATCCAAGTAGTGTTCCCCACGAAATAAGTTTCGTTTTGAAATTTTAGGTTTATATCCCGAACAAATCTACTAAATGTGCGAAAACCTATCGACACATCATTAGTGAGACTGTTTAACGCTTTCAATCTTTCCATATCTTTAGCATACAGTAACTATCAAACTGATGTACTATCATTTTCCCTTTTTACACAAGCTCTTTTTCAGATTTTATATTGTTTTTGGATTTGAAATTTTATCATGTTTTTGTATTTTTGAATTTTTTACTGTTTTTGTATTTTCTGAAAATATAACTAAATATAACTCTCGTTTTTGGGGGGGCCATTTTTCTAGTTGTCGATTCACGACAAAAACACTACTTGGTACTAGTTCTCACCAAGAGTGTATTTTAATTTTGGTAAGTCTAACTCGTGTAGACTATGCCTTAGTTGGGACCTTATCTTGAGGGTATTTCCCTACTAATGTCCTTGCCTTGTCTCTTTTTGAAAAGTGTTTGACTCGTGGATCTTGACGCTTACGCGAATGCAATGAAAATCTTTTTGTAAAACGTTTTCGTGAGAGAACTCTAGTGATTGTAGTCTAGACTCGAGAAGGAATCCAAGTTCACTACAATCGAAGCTCTGATACCAAACTGTCACACCCTGTCTTTTGCGGAAGCGTATGATGTGTGACTGGTTTAATATCATTGCATTCAATCATAATAAACAACTACATGATTCAAAACGATGTTCATCCATTTTTAAGTATTAAAAACAATGTTTATTCAAGTTTTTAAAACACAACCTTCGACTAGGTTACAAATCAACAAATGTGGATGACATCTAAACTTCTAGTTACGACACCTGCGTCCAAGATCCATCCTGTTACCTCAAATAAATGTAATTTTGGAAAACATCAACAAAAGTTGAGCGAGTTCATGCGTCTAGTTTGAGTACTGTAATTCTTGTAAATCTTTAAGAGACTCTTTTGTAAACAGGTATGAAAAACGTGTATGAACATGAATGTGCTACAAGAACTTTAAGGCATGTGAGGACATGGGGAGTACTTCTTATGACTCCTTGTCGGAATACTCGTTCTGATTCCTTGTCGGAATACTCGTTCTGATTCCTTGTCTGTGTCGATTACCCTCGACTGTGTCGATTAACCTCGACTGGGACTCCGAAGCACTACTAGGTACTAGTTTTGACCATGAGTGGGGTTCGGCCGTACCCGTTAGATCTAACCCTCGTCCCTAATTAATTAATGTTTTTAATGTCTTGGTACTAGTTTTCACCAAGACTTTATGGCATTTTTAATATTAAGTCTATGCTCACATGATCTAGTATTTCATAGGCATTTCATACCGTTTAAGTATTTGTACATGTATTTCACCCCCGAGAGTTATAAAACCAAAAACAGTTAAAGAAAAGGGGGAGCATGAACTCACAGTTTTGCGTCTTCAGTACTCGTAACTCAAATCTCGTTAGCAAATGCGACTACCTACAATGTACTAGGGTCTACCAGACGAGCGGGCCGTGCCTTGCCTTAGTATTCATGTTTTGAGTTACGTTTTCTTTATGTCTCTACGTCATCCGAAGTTATAATACTTTTCAAGTATTTGTTTTCGTGTTTTCTTCCCAAGGATGGGAGTATTTCACACATGTATTCTTGTATTCTTGTATTTGTAATTTCCAAAATAATATACTTTCACTTAGAAAATATACGTAGACTTGTTTTGTCCAAAATAATGTATCGTTAAGAATATATATATATATATATATATATATATATATATATTTTGAAAAATCATATATCTTCTAAATATTCAAAGAAAATATATTTTTACTTCCAAAAGTAATATATTTCCTCTTTGTCGAAAATATGATATACTTTGTAATAATAAAAATCATACTTTCGTTTCTTTTGTCTCCAAATTAATATTTACCAAAAATATGTTGTAGCGGTATGTCTCGAAATATTTCGTAAGTTACGTTATTGTGTTTGGTTTTACAATATCAAGTGTGTAACTTGTATATTTCATTCCATGTAATTTTTGGTATTATTTTGGTGTTGTAAATTCTTGGTATTTGTAAGTTATATTATTTTCCCTTAAATAATATAACTATTTCACATAATCACACACAATGTCTTTAATGTAAATACATATCCTAAATACATATTTACCCATTTTTATTTCTAAAAACCAACCTCCAATGTTTGTGTTTTTGTTACAAAAATCCATGACAAAGTTTATATGGAAAATCAAAGTTAAAAATACACTTGTTTTAGAAAACATTTTTCTAAGTGTTGGTATTTTTAGAAAAATTTGCCATAGTTTCCCCTAAAAATGGAGGTTTCCATGCTTTCAAGCATATCATTTTCTTTTGCAAAATCATCACCAATCATCAACAAATCATTCAACACTTACCATATGTCAAAAATATGAAATTTACACTATGTCATGAACTTGAAAATTTACAAAAATTTGTAGTAACTTACTAGCGTGTTTAGTAAGCTTAGTTACTCTTTAAAGTGTGGTTGTTTATTTAAAAACATCATTTTTGAAAAATTTGGATCTTTACAACTTGTAAAATATTTTTCTAAAAATATTTCTTCTTGCATTTTTCTCGTTAAATACATGTTTATACACTTGATTAACCACTAAAAATGTGATTGGTTTCTTTAAGAACCAAGTTTATGTCAATCTTGTAATTTAACTTAGTTTCTTCAGAAAACTAGTTTTGTAATCACCCATTTATAAGATTCATAACATGTTTCATACTTCATCATACATAAAAATAACTTCATTTTCAAGTTCATGTTTACATAAAGGATGATCATTACAAATTTCTCAAGATCTATCCTTACACTTGCTAGATCATGTGTTTAATCATCATCTAGCAACCTTCATATGGTGATCTACACCACAAACATAAGAAATCATCAAACAACTCAATACATACACTAGGAAAACTTGATCTTCATGTTTTAGAGCTTTATGTTCATGTTTATGCTTATGTTTCTTTATGATCTTTAGTTTACCAAGTTACTTCATACTTTAACCACTAAAATTGTGAGTAAAAACAAGATCAATGGAACTTACTACTAGCACTATGGCTACGGAAGAACTCCAGTTGATGAAGATGATAAACTGGGTGGATAAAAGCACTAGAGAGAGGTCCTTCATTTTCCTTTGCTTCCCACCTTCCTAATTAGGCTTGAATCACCTTAGGTTATGCTTGAAATGTGTTGAAATGGATTGAAAATGGAGGTGTATGGATGGGAGACTAGGCCGTAGGTATGGTGGATGGATGGAGAGCTTTTGGTGTGTTGAAGAAGACGAAATGAAATGGGAGGATGGACTTGTGGTTATAAATAATAACCTTCCAACAATTATTAGTCGATAGGATAATATGTTTCTTAATCTTCCAACAATATCTAATAAACTATAAAAAAATTATCTCCTTGTGGGCCCCTTTGTTAACTGGTTGGGGGGGGGGGGGATAGTGCACGTTCCTCCCAACCGCCGGAGTGATCCCACTCCGGGAGCCGCTACCCGACCAAGCTAGCTCCGCGGTGAATTCCCCTTGCCTAGTTCTTACCCTGGGCGACATATGTCACTCCCAAGACTCGAACCCGGTACCTCTGGGAAGAGGTGGGTGTCGGTGGCCAATCTAGTTAGAAATCAAGGGCATTAGTTAGGGTCATATGTGTTTTAGTGTTTTAGGATGCGTTATGATGTTCAGTGACCATAACTAGCTTCGAAATGCTAAAACAACGCTTCTTGTAATATTTTAGTGTTCCGGGTAATGTCCGGTTGTTGGGTTCGTTACTGTTCGTTGCAGTGCTAAGTTGCGCAGTTTAGTGTGCTTTATGTTGTCTTTTATGACAGTTTCGATTCCCGACACTTAGGAAAGTATTCTGGACCATTATGTCATAATTTTGCATTATATTTTGGAATTTAAATGCTGAAAATAGCTGAATTTTGGTTATTTTCTGCAGAATTCTGCACTTTTAGTGTGTTTTAGGCACTTTCCGGCACTTTGTCTATCACTTAGGCATGCAGTTTTGTGGTCCTTACTTCCCTACACACTATGCTAGTGTAATACGTCATCTCTGGCTTATACAGGGCCTCAAAATATTGTCTGTCTATATACTGAACATCGTCAGTATTATTATTTTTTTTTCTAATAATGGTGCCAATTCTGTTTTGTGCATTATTAGCACTATATCATGTTGCATGTAGCAACGAATATATTCTTGTATCATGAAATGCCATTGTATGTATATAACCGTAATCAAAAATTCATTTGTCTTATAAACTAGATCATGCACAATTATTTAAGTATAGATTAATGTTCAACTAGTGTACGGAATGTACGGAAAAGTGACAGTTGTCACATTGAATGCCCTGCAAAACAAGCATTGACAAATTCATTAGAAACATATAAAAATTTAAAGTTCTAACTACCTTATGACTCCCCTTTCACTATACCCTTTACTACAATCTTCGGTATTGATTTCTTTTGAATAGGAACTGCAGGGGTTGTCTTCGTCGTTCTTTTCCTTTTTACATCTCTTTCAAACCACCATCTGGTTTTCTTCTCACTTAACTCACTCATCCTTTCATCTTCATTATCAGAACTGCTATTTTCATGTCTCCACAATATAGGCTGGATTGTTGATCCTGCAAATCATTCTCTTAGCTCTTTCCTCAGTTCCTTTGGTCACTCTAGCAATGGTTTCAGATGTCATATTCCTTAGATCCATAATATCACCATTATCCTTCGGAATATCCTTGAACTGATCATTAATCATCATCATGATGAATCATTGATACATGATGTATTTAGTGCTTACAGAGCTCTGATATTTTCTTTCAAATACTCAAAAATCACTTGTGAAATATTGTAACGTCTATTTAGCACCAAACTTGTGATTATGTTCATGATGTAGTCGGATGTTTCATCATATGCTCCCTTCCTGTGAGATAAAGAATGTACCACACAGTGCATCATGAACTTGTAAGCATGAGAAAAACTTATTTTTATCATCTTTCCATTTATATGACTAGTAAATCCCATTCTGCACCACAATCCTTTAGCTAGACATTCGGGAATGATGGTTGGATCATTGTCATAATCACCTAACTCTAGCACACGTCTAAGATCTTCAACACCAAACTTAAATTCCAGATCCACTTCCTGTCCGTTCTCATCCTTCTTCCTTGCAGCTGAGTGTATCATTTTATCTTCCTCCTCATATCTTGTTGAGTTCCAAAATCTTCTCACATGAGATTCACATACTATGGTCTTATCAGTTAAAGCCTTGCCAATACTGCTTTCTCTCAAGAACTTAGCTATTTCCTCGACCACAGTTTTCTCTGTATTAGTCACATCTAGTAGACAATATATGTTGTGACCCTTGTCCCAGTCTTTTCCTTTTCCCTGCAAAAGTATTCATTGTCAATCATTTGCACAAGGTTTGAGACATAAAAAGGTGAATGATGAAAATTTTGAAAAATTCAAAAATTTTCTAACTCTTGAAACTCTCTATGTGCTAGTACTATGGATCGGATGGCTGTCCGATCGGATTGCCATCAAATGCAATAACAAGTCAACATACATTTAAATCGGATGCCCACTCGATCGGATTGCCACCCGGTCGAGTTGCCACTCGATTCATATGACAAGCAAGAAGAAACTTTGACTAGACAACTCTTTGAAAGAGATTTCCATGGATCGAATGACCACCTAATCGGAGTGCTGTCCGATCGGGTTGCCACTAGACTTTTGGCAAACATGACACAGTTGAAGAGTTTTGTCATTTAGTAGTTGTCCGATCGGATTACAAATGCTGTCCGATCAGATTCTCACTTAACATGAGTGCACAATTATCAAGATAGTGATGGGGATAGGATGGCTGTCCGATCGGAGTGCTGTCCGATCGGATTGTTGTCCTATTCATGGCATGTGATGAATAGAGACAGATTGTAATGGAACGAACTGTCACCCGATCGGAGTGTTGTCCGATCGGATTGCCACATTTATCCAAAACACAATTGACAGACAAAGGCACACGTTTCAAAGTACCAAACATTCTAACAGTTGAGGCACAAATTCCTAGGCATAAACACTTAGAAAATTTTAACATGAAACATGTATTGAATCTGGTGGTCGCCCCGTCCGATCGGGTTGCACTTCGTTCCAACAACATGTAACGCTTCTCGTTTCGTAATTTACCCAAATTAGGAAACTTGTGTTAGTCCCTAACATGATTCTTGAATAAACCATTTAAGCATACTTGCAATCATGTTTATTTATCACATATTTGGGTAATTAAACATGATTAAGCTACATGATTTAAACATTCTATGCAAAAAAAAATTAAAGAAAAGAATAACAAATTGTTGTCCATTGCAGCTTACATGCTGCCTCATTTGTCACTTTTTTTAATTTGTTTGGAACCTCCACTACTTGCATTTTAAACCTACCTTCATGTTAAATAAAACAATACTTATCCTTAATATATGACATGGAATACGTATGGGTGTCTTATATTACTAAAACACAAAATAATAATAATAATAATAATAATAATAATAATAATAATAATAATAATAATAATAATAATAATAATAATAATAATAATAATAATAAAAGTAAGACAACAGCCTTTGAATGGCTAGATTGTTGTGATAGTTTAATTAACACATTATATTAAAACATCTTATACCACTAATGTGCAACCTTCATTATTAAAATTAAAAGAAAAAAAAGATAGTAAGGTGAAACAGCCTTATGGCCGTGAGCCACAAAGGTAACAACAATTGTTTTCAATTAATGTTTTTTTTAAGGTTGAAACCACCTAAACACATAATATATTACAATTGATTAAAAGGTCACTTGATTAATTAATGGAACATACAATATCTAACAAATGATATCTCAAAACAAGGAATAAAGGAAACTGATATGGCTGTTAACAGCCCACACTCGGCCACAACTATATGTTCATATTTTAATTGTTTTTTTATTTGTTTAACCCTCAACTAACCTCTTAAATGCCAACCAAGTTTAACCCTAATCCTCCCCCTATAAATACCAACTTATATCCAGCCTCTTTTCCACTTTATAAACCTCTTAATCACTCCAAAATCACTCTCTAATCACTCCAAAAATTCTCAGTTTTGAGCAGAAAGTTTAAGTCATTCAAAGTGAGTTCTAGCTCATTTCTTCAACTCTTTTCCTCTTGTTTCTTCTTCTAAAACACTTGCATTACCTCTAGGAAGGTTTTCAAAAGTTTGCTTGGGCAAACTAAGGTGAAACCTCACCATTTTTGAGGTCCACAGTGCATATAAAATTCTGCTCATTTTTTTATTTCTTTTTATGTTCATATTTTGATAGAAAACTTGGTGGAATGTTGTTCCCACCAAGCTCACAACTTAGTCTATGGTTGTGGGTTTGTGTTTTGGGGATTTCCCCCAAAGTTTTGGGTTCAAACACCCATTTTATTCTGTTTATACATAACAAATCAATGATGAAAACAAGCACAAGACATCATCTTTTATATGATGAACTTGTGACTTGTGAAGTGTGAACAAATGGAAGCTTTGGATTTTCCAAACTAAGTTCCACTCCTTCATTTGAACATTTTATAACTTGTTAGATTAGATTTACTTTATTGTCATTCATGACCCTCCCACCATCTTCATGATGGCATGTGTAGTGGTGAATCTTATAATGAGGTTTTCCAACCTCCATGCTTGACCTTACATGATGCTATATGATAATACTTGATTGGACATAGTTTAGGTTATATTATTACCTTGTAAATATACATATTATTATATAAAAAACATGGCTGAGTTTGTGGTGTAATCAAGCTGTGATTATTCATCATAAACCTAAGCTAACATATCTAGGATCGTGCGATTGACCCGAATGAGTCTTTCAGAGGAGTTTTACTTTGTTTCAGGTGCGGAAAACAAGAAACAAAGGTAGAGACAGCTTGCAATTCACTTTTAACACTGATTTGATTAATCTAACAACGATTACAATTAGTCTTCACACTGGCAGCACTTCGGTATGGAAATCGACAAAAGATTACAACTGATTTCGCTCATGGGCTATTTATAGCCGTCTTGATTTCGCTCGAAGAGAGACAAGATCTGTTGGAGCGGAACTAGAACCATGTGATTCCGCTCGAAAGTGTCTACATGACATTTCGGGCGGAATTAGCTGTTGGAGTGAAATCAACCTCTTAAACATATAAACATTCCTATTTTCTCGATCTACGCGCCCTGATCTATACAATCTAATCTAAGACTCGATACAAGACGAAGTCGACAGATGTATGCACCAACAGACTCCCACTCAGATGTTGGCGAGTCTTTAGTGTCGAGTCTGACTGTGTCATGTCTTCGCATCTTCAGTCTTGATCAGTCTCTGGGCTTCACTCTCTTCTATCAGCATCAACAGACTCCCCCTAACAATGTGCTGGCATTCCTTTAGTTCTTCAGCATCATCTGCTTCAGGATCGTTGTCTGACTTTCACAGGTACATGATCGTTGCCTGGCTTTCTTCAATCCGAGTCCTCAGGTATCGTAACCTGGCTCTCTAACACATAAGCTTCTCAGGATCGATTGACCTGGCTTAGACTAGCCCCTGCACAATCTCTACCTCACAATAAATTTCACATATTAAAACAATTCAAATATTGAGGCATGCACTATCACCAACTCTCCCTTAGATCAAACAAAAATTTAACTCTTAAGAATCTTGATGAACCAATTGAAAGATTATACTAAAACATTTTGTTCTCAGACACAAACTCCCCCTCACCACATGGTCATCATGTTTAGCACTCGGAATTTTGAAAATCAGCTTTCCAACATCAGTTGTCAAAAATCTTTTTGTATTTTTCAAAATTTATGCTAAAACACACTAAAATCTTTTTGGATTTTGTAATAAAAGAAATAAAATGCAGTAAAGTAATATTTACAGACAATATTTTTGTGAGTTCGTGTAAGAGGATCATATCAGTTATTGAGACATGTCACCAACACCGTTGAGCTTCATTTCATTTCAAGTTCTAAACAATTAACCTAGATTGTCAGTATATTGATCCACTTAAATTTTCACACAAATTTCAACTGTTCTGAGATATGATATTATTGTCTTAAGCACTTGAACTTATCCGTGTGTCCCACTACTTGAATATACTCTTGTATCCAGATCCTAATATTAAGTCTTACAGGTGAGTATACCTAGATGATATCTGTAAAGGGTTAGGTGCGAAACCGTGAGAGCTCAGGTCAGAACTTCCGTTCAGCAAAGAGATGACGGCTCGACTTTAGGTGGGTCCCCTTTAGAGGATCTTTTTTACAACAGCAATGACTATCAATTTTATTGTTTCATCAAATTGCTGAGGGCAGCGCTATATTTCAAGCTTTTTGCAAAAAGTATTATGCGGGGACTAGGTCAGTATTTCCATACAGCAGAAGTCCCGGGATAATACCCCAGATATCACAAAGCATAAAGACCTAGTATCTCAGAAAGAGGGACCTTTCAAACAAGATTTCGGGGGTTACTCATATATCCAAGAGTTGTTCCCCACGAATTAAGCAAGTTTGAATTTTTAGGTTTATATCTCGTCACAATCTACTAAATGTGTAAAAACCTACTGGCATATCTGCAGTGAGATTGTTTATCACATTTTAACTTTCCAATTCTTTAGCATGTTGTGACAGTCCACTGATGTACTATCATTTCCTCTTTTGTACAACAAAACTCGTTTTTTATTTTATCATGTTTTTGTATTTTTCAAATTTTCTAATGTTTTTGGATTTTCTAAAATTTTCTACTCCCCCTAAAATGCAAACACATTAAAGAAAATCGAAAACAAACTATACAGAAAATTGACAACCGATATCAAATCGCCTCAATTCGCCATCCACTTGGCATAGACAATCAGAACTCCCCCTTTAAACAAATCATTTTCTCATTATGATTTCAAAACACTTAAGTTTGTTTTAATCAAAATGATTTTTCCGGAAAATAAATTTGTTTTTACCAATTTTAGGATCGTCAATAATAGATTTGGGGATATGGTTCATCATCTTTGTCTTTTACCCATATGTAGTAAATCAAGTACAAATTAATGTCCCTGATTTACCATTTGCATGAATATAACCTCTATACCAATTGTAAGAACACAAATAATACCAATTGTAGGAATATCACATCTACATAAACCATTTTACCAACTCGGATGCCGATTCCTGCTTCGCAATTACCAACCTGGAAGCTCCGACGTAGTCCTTCAACCTGTAAAATTTCAACACATTGAAAATCTTTTACACAATCTAATCAAACATGAATGATGCCGATTCCTGATCCACGATTACAAACTTGGGATCTCCAGGGTAATCCTAAGACTTCAAGGGAAAAGAATTTCCACCCAAGTCTTTTCAGACTTGAGGGTTTTCAATTCTTGCTCAGTAGGGTTGTAAGTTGCCTTTTTAGTTGCATAGAAATCTTTAACACCTTTAGCTTTCCCATCAAGCATTTTCCCAAAAATTTTCTTAACATTACCATTGAATACTTTCTCGACATCAAACTCATTTTTCTCAGAGTAAAATTGATCCGAGATCTCAACCTTACCAACTTTCTGTTTAACCTCTTCAAACTTCAGTGGTGGAAATTCATCATCATACACGGAATCTTTTACCTCAATCTGTGGCTCTTCTGGTTTTGTGGAACCAGAATCATCACCAACCTTCTCATCACTCTGCTTAACAACCCACACTTGGTTGTTCTTGGCTTTCTTTTTGTAAAAATTTTTCTTTGAACATTCACCAACTTCATAAGTAGAATTTTTAAAAATTTTGAAGTTTTCAGTTGGTGGTTCAACATCAACAACTTTTTCTTTCAGTTTTTCAGAAACTCCATGTTTTGTCTTGATATTCTTTGGACAATTCCATGCAATGTGACTAACTTCATTGCATTTGAAACAGGTTCGAGTTTCCTTTGGATGAAACACTCCAGTTCCATTTCTTTTCTTTTCATCAAGAAACTCCTGATTTGACTGTCTCCAGAACGGTTTCTTCTGTTCCTCCTCAGTACTTCCACCTGACACAAATTCTGTTTTTGTTTTAGAATTTTTCTCATTTTTATAATTTTCTGGTGGAATAAAACCTAAACCTTTCTTTTTGAGCTTACTGTTATTGTTTGGTTTCTTTTGGAAACCAGAACCAGAACTGTAACCCTTTTGTTTGTTTAAACGTTGTTGAACTCTTGAAGTGTATTTTTTAGGCTTTCTAGTAAGATTTAAATCTTTTATTTCAGAAATATTCATTTCTATCATTTTGAAAACCTTTTTGATCATGTCAAAACGAACACTTCTTATTGGAAACTCTTTGTCAGAGTATAATTTGTCAGAATCATTTAAAGTGTATGCAACTTCAAATGTTTCATCATCCAAATTCTTCTTTGATAACAAAAATTCTTTACTATAAGACTGTTTTCTGGTCCCGAGACTCAGTTGTGGTCTGTTGAGTGATTCTTATGGATCAATACTCAGGAGGCTACAACCACACCTATGAGGAGGTTGATTATATGAGAGACTATTGCACTAATTGTGGTAACCCGCACTCGGTACAATATTGTAACTTATTTCAACCATCCAATTCATACAACTATTATGAGGAGC
Source organism: Helianthus annuus (assembly GCF_002127325.2). NCBI lineage: Eukaryota > Viridiplantae > Streptophyta > Magnoliopsida > Asterales > Asteraceae > Helianthus > Helianthus annuus. Next base: position 163,429,420 of record NC_035444.2, read on the forward strand.
CCAGGTACGAGCCATCAACTTCATACACATCCTATGAAGACTAAAGGTATGAACCTATCCCCTCATACTCATATTTTGATGAACCAAGGTATGAACCTCCATACTCATACTTTGAAGAGTCAAGATATGAGCCACCACCTTCATATACTTATTATGAGGAACCATGGTGTGAACAACCCACCTCATATGAGTGTTATGAACAACAAAATTTCGACCCTTATCCATCATATACTTACCATGAAGAACAATGGTGTGAACCATCTACTTCATATGGGTACTATGAGGAACCAAGGATCGAACAACTGGATTCAAGCTTTGAGGATCCCGATCCCTACTCTATCACCGAAATAGCCGATAGGATAATAGAAAAACTCAAATTTATCGAAAGATGCATAAAAGAATCTCGCGCAAGGGAAGAGGAGTCCCGCGCAAGAGAAGAATAAAATAAAGAAACGATAATTGAGGAATTAAAAATGGAAGAACAAATATGTGAAAAACCGACACATGAGCTAAACAACGAAAAAGGTGAGGCCGATAACGTTAAAATTCAAGAAGAGTCTAATTTTGAAGAAATTAATCTCTTGTCACCTTCTTTTGAAAATCATTGTTTAGTAACCACTCATGCTAAATTTTTAAAAGAGTTAAACACTAACACTAAAATTGAAGAAATGGTAAGTGTTAAGTTAACTAATGATCAAACTTCACTAATAAAAGAAGATCCTTTTGAAATTAACATTACACCAGTTCCATTTTTTTTTCAAAATTCATTTATTAGTAATGTCACCATTGATAAAGATCTTTGTGTTAACATAATGCCTAATTACATTTTCGAAAAATTAAGTATTAGTGATTTTTCTCCACTTTAAATACCCATTTTTCTATCTAATCGGAAAGTGATAAAATCAATCGGTGTAGTTGAGGATGTCTTGGTTCAAACAAATCAAATGGTAATCCCAACCGACTTTGTCATCCTTGATGACGCTCCTCTAGTGTTGGGACGACCTTTTGTAAAAACTCATGAAGCTATGAAAAACCGGAAGTTCAACAATCTACCTCTTCAACTAGGGGCATTCAAAAGGAGCATAGATCTTGAGCGCTCAATGAAATATCCTTTTGGCAATAATGACCCCCTAATTGAAGATGAGCCAGAACCACCCGATAAGGAGGGTCTAGCCAAAGACCCTTATAAACGTGGCGCACCACGGAGGCATTCCGCGGAACTATCCTTAGTTTTAATTTAGATTAACTTTTATGTTTTTTAGTTTAGTTTTAATTTTCAGAAATAAAACACACTCGGGATGGTGAAGGATATTAAGGGAAGCTTGAACCAACACCCCATGCACAAAAACAGAGTCTCTCGACAATTTTTCTTCATTACAGCAAGTTCAGCACGGGGCCGTGCTCAACCCAACACGCCCCCGTGCCCGAAAATCCGCAGAATTGCCCAGTTCAGGTAACTAGGTAACTGGACACGGGGCCGTGCTCACTGAACACGCCCCCGTGCCCAGCCTTCTGTTTACTTTTGGTACTGGCAGTCTGGACATGGGGCCGTGCTCAGCCAACACCACCCCGTGTTCAGCTACCCAGTACCATAAAATCTTGTTTTTAACCCACTTTTACACATTTTAATCAACCAAAAAACTTATTTTTGGGACACATTGAGGACAATGTGTAATTTAAGTGTGGGGGGATGCTAAAACCTTGAATTTTGTAAGTCCTAATTACAAGCCTTACACAAAACTCTATTGGAACCGCTAAACACCCCAATTTTTTTCAAAAACTTTTCATTTTTTTTACTTGTCTTGGTTTAATTTAGGAATAAGAAGTTCTAAAAAGTTTATTGTTATGGGTGAAATTCTGAGCCCATATCCTGAGAATTATCTCGAATTATATCTTGGCTATATGATATCTGTTCACATCCGGGATGATGATTCAGGATATTGGTAACATCCTGAATGGTATCCTCAGGATCACTAACGGATTATGTGCAGGTACGTGGATTAGAAGCTAGCAACGTTCATGAAGACCTTTTCTACTGAAGGCTCGGTCCAAGACGTTTACAAGAAGCCGTTGAAGCCGCATTACTCGGCCTACAACGTTCACTTTGGAATATTCGGAGCATCCCATGATTATAGGAATTTTAGTTTACATTTCGTTACTATAAATAGATGGGTATACCAGATCGAATAGGACATCACAACAACACTCACTACACTTTCACACTTGTTCTCTCCCAACTTCTACTTTCACATAAAAGCATTGTAACATTTAGCGATCTGGTCAATATCCTGCACTGTATCCTGAAGTTGAAAGCAATAAGAAGAACAAGGCAGCTGCCATTGTCAGCTCCCGACGTTTTATGCCGGCGATCTAGATTGATCAAGGGCTTTCCTCGTACATCTCGTGTCACCCCCTTTACTTTTTGCTCATTGTTTGATCGTAGATACAGCTCAATATCCTGAGCCGTATCCTGAATACTGTTTTTCCAAACAACTTAACTAGCATATTTTCAACACACTTTTTAGCACACTACCTCACTTAACTAATTTGATCACTTAATTGCTTCGGTAATTTTTAACCAAAACAATTTGGCGCCCACCGTGGGGCAAGTGGTGCTATCTTTACTAAAAATCTTTGTGAAATCATTAATTGGTTTTCTGTTTTCAAAACTTTTTGCCACATTGTCCACAATGGCCTCAAGATCAAGCATGAGCTCCTCCACTGTGTCTGCTACGACTTCTGCTGCTACTGGTCCGGTGCTTCCACCACCTCCTCCAAGGATGCCAGCTCCTTCACAACCTCAGGATGTTATCCCTACTCGGAGTATTCAGGGATCTGCTCCGATCTTAGCTTCTAATGATGAAATTCTAACCTTATTTGGAAGTGTGCAGGAACAAATGAGGCAGCAACAGGAAACAAACCAAATGTTGTTAAGAGAAATAAAACTCTTAAAGGCTGGCTCGAGCAGATCCACCGAAGATATCGTCACTCCTCTACAACCCAGAACTTTGAACTTCAGTTCGGCTGTGTATACTGAGGATAATAGGGGGAATATTGTGCCCAGCCTTCCTCAGAATCATACTCCTGAAATACCCTCCTCGGTCAGAATGTCAACCATGAGGAGCTCAGGATATGATTCAGGATATGGGCAGAATCCTCAGACTAGTAACGTGTCTAATAATAATAATACTCTTGCCACTAACAGCGTTGGATCTTTGCAGGATACAGCTGTGACATCAGCATTATCTAGGGAGCTTCAGAAGCTGAAGGATATGATATCTAGTGGACCTGGGGTGGTTCAGCCAATTCCTGAAGTATCCCAGGATAGCCACAGGATATCTCGGTTTGTGCATCCTATTTGTGATGCTGAAATCCCAAAAAGATTCCAAACTCCCAAAATGAAGCTTTATGATGGAACCACGGATCCTGAGGAGCATATTGCCCAGTATAGGGAACGGATGGAAATCAATCCTATCCCTCCGGAACTCAAGGAAGCCTGCTGTCACACCCCAACCAATGGCGGAAACATCGGGATGAGACGAAGTGTGAAGATTGCTCGAGACATCATAACGCTAATAATTGTGACAAGTATTTAAATAATCATTTCATTTCATTTCTAAAGAATCAAGTACAAGGTTTTGAAACAAAGTACAACAACATGAATAATAAAATGATACAATACAAATACAATTCTTTCTAAGTGTGTATCTAAGCATCCTACTAGATTCCATGCATCGTCAACATCCACCTGTAACATGTTAAAATAAAGTTCAATGCAAAAGCAAAGGCGAGTATACAAGTTTGATACGTACATAGCAAAAGATAAGTTTTTGAACAATTCCTCATAGCAAGCATGTGATTCAAGATAAGCCTTTAAATATGGTATGTGTCTAACATATCAAACTAAGGAAACGCAATATGCTCATGACATAACCGAGATAAAGGGGCGGGTCGTTAATCCTATAGCGCTACATATGTCACGGTTTGGCTCGTACGAAGTTAATGATAAATTCAACACATAAGATAAATCCAAGTTTAAAGCATCAAGCCATCACGTATACAAGCATGTTATAGGAATGTTCATGTGTTTAAGCGAAATGTTCACGTGTAAGTTGATAGATAAACATGTTACACCCCAAAAGTGGTAAAAGTAAAAAGGGGGAAATACGAGTATACTCACAAAGTTTGCATATGTTTTCCGACTATCCAATGTGACAAAGTTGATGAGGTTGGAAGGTTGAATGCGTAAAGGTTTAAGTTCAAGCATGTTTAGAGTCGAGATTCGGAATGAAAGTGACATGAAAATATTATATCAAAATATTCATCTTCACACATAACACTTGTATGACACTTGGTAACCACAAGGGTTATAATGATTTCATGAGTTGAACACCCATAAGAATCATAACAAGGTTTAGGTCCTTAGATGATAACCTACTACTTTGACAAATGAATATGATTTCAACATCAATGATTCGAGTGTACATAGATAGTATTTAGGTTGTATAATATACACATATTATTAAGTCCAAATGTTCAAGTATTCAAGTAAGAGGTAGAAGATTACATCTTCATTTAGGTACCTCAAGTTGAGTCATGGGTGTCATGGATGGGGTAGGAAGACAAGGCTTCCATTTAGGTACCCCTTTGATGTTCACCACTACACTTGATGTAAAAACAACCAAGGAGGGTCATGAACTAAGGTCTTTACATGTATGTAAAGTAAGCTAACTAATAGAAATCATCAAATCATGTGAGGATTGTATGTTTGGACAACCCAAGTTGTTCCATAATCACTCATGTATCAAAGACTATGTTTGACATGATTTGTGGGTTGAAACCCTAGACAAAACACCAAGTTTATGAGGTTTAATCCTCTGATTTCAAATGTCTCAACCTTGTTTTTAAGCTTAACCAACCATGGGATAAGTTGTAAGCATTAGGACATAGGCATGAGATGTGTTAGACACAAGTTGCATAGGTTTAAGCAAGTTTTGAAGAACATAAAAATCAAACAGAAAGTTTATGGACTATTTCGGAGCATTTCCAGGTCTGATTTCTCCAAGGAGAAGTCTAGGAATCGAATCCCATGATTATCCAAGCAAGTAGGAAAAAGAATCAAGTGAATCGGATAAGAATTGAGTGAGTTATGCTCATTTTCGTGAAGGGGTGTCAATCTGCTCGAACCTTTGCTTTCAGCTACGGTTTGGAGGATGTTTTGAGAGTTTTTTGTGTTGCAAAAGTGGTAGGGAGGCTGGTTATAAGTGGTATTTATAGGGGAAGGATTAGGGTTTCAATGGGTTGGGCTTTGGAAGTGTTTAGAAGGGGTTACACCTTGAAACTAGCCCACAAAACCCAACTATATAGGGCTGAATTTTGCTGAATTGGGGCTGCCATATTTCTTTATTTTTTTTTATTTTTGAAAACATTATAATGAGTAATTTTGTTAATTAAGTTGTGTAATAATATGCAACAATGTTTCCCCTAACTTGTAACAAGGTGAAATATGAAATAAAACATGATTTAACTAGGTAAAAAGTGTAATGTACAAGTATGTAACATGTTTGTAAGTGACAAGTATATGTCACATATTAGATGATTAACCGTTGTATAAATAAGCATATTATTAGGGGTTTTTAGGTATCAACAATATAAGGACAAGCATGGACATGCATCGTGAATAAGTATAAGTATGAATTACAAATAAGGATTCGATGTACAATGAATTCGAACGTATGAACATGTATGAATTTGTAGATGGTGAATTTAAAGAAATACGAATTTTATTTATGATCCAAGTCTCGGATTTTACAACGAAAAGATGACTACAATAATACAAGATTTCCAAAAATAGCATTACAAGGCGAGCTTTCTAATTATGGAAAGTATGAAAAAGCAGGGCGTTACACCTGCTTATGCAAGGGTTTCGGCTCTACCTTAACAGGATCAGCCTTAAAATGGCTGTTAAACGTTCCTCCTCACTCAATTACTTCTTTTGCTCATTTGGTTAACTTATTTAATAGTCAATTTTCTTGCAGCCGGAGTTTTGAGAAATTAACCAGTGACCTTTACAAGATAACTCAAGGACCTCAGGAATCCTTGAGGGATTATGTGAATAAGTTCAGTCGGGAGTCTTTAGACATTCCGCATCTTGATGTTGCAACAGCTGTGCAAGCTTTCAAGATGGGGCTGCAGAAAGATTCTCAATTTTACCAGGATCTTGTGATGAACCCCTGCAGGAAACTGGATGAAGCTCGTAACAGGGCGTTGAGATATATCAGGCTGGAGGATGATAAGAAAATGCAAGAGAGGATGAATGCATCCTCAACATATGAATCAACTAACAGGAAGTCAGAATCCTCGTACAAACCATACCGCTCTAAGTCATATGGTAGAAATGATAACAAGCAAGTGAATGCTGTTGAAGACGAGGATCCTGAAGAATATCCTGAATTATCTGAATATTGCTTTTCTGTTAACATTCCTGAATTGATGTATGCTATGCAAGGTTTAAGAGACAAGGCTAGGTGGCCTCGAAAGAATCAACGAAAAGCTGATTGGAAAGATAAGTCAAAGTGGTGTGCCTTCCACGAAGATTTCGGACATGTGACTGAGGATTGCATTGCCCTAAGGAAAGAAATAAGCTATCTTCTGAGCAAGGGGTATCTGAAAGATCTCTTGGGAAGAAAGAAGAATAAGGGTCAGGATACTGAGAAGGATCCTGAACGAGCAGCCTCACCTCCCGCGGATGCCAAGATAATCAACTTCATTTCGGGAGGATCTGACATTTGTGGGACTTCGTACTCGGCGGCGAAGAGACATGCAAAAGAAGCTAAGGCTGAAAGGAGAGACAAACCTGTCAGGATGACTACCCTCACAACTGACAAAGTGATCACGTTTGATGCTGATGACAGGGATACCGTCCATGATGCTCTAGTAATAATGTTATATGTCGCTAACCATTTTGTACGCAGGATATTGGTTGATAATGGCAGCTCCGTCAATATAATCCAACTAGAGACTCTGAAGAGAATGAATGTATCTTCGATGGATATCACTTCAAAGTCCACCGTGCTTGTTGGGTTCAGTGGAGAGGCTAGGAACACAGTGGGAGAGATAAAGATACCAGTATATGTTGAAGGAGTCAACAAGATACAACGTTTCTGTGTGATGGATTCTCTATCCTGCTATAACATCATACTGGGAAGACCATGGATTCATGATATGAAGGCTGTGCCATCAACATATCACCAATGCATCAAGATCCCTACCCCTTGGGGAGTTGTCAAAGTCGATAGTGATCAGTAGGAGGCGAAAGAATGTTACTCATCCTCGATGAAATCCTCGACCAAGCCTAGTGCAGCATAACAATTAAAGATGCGGGCCCAGGATATCGTGGAGGATTCGGAGCAGGATGTGAAGAAAGTTGTCCTGGATCAGGATAATCCTGATATCTCGGTGCTCGTAGGAACCAATATCCCTCAGGATATTGAAGAGCAGTTAACTAACTTTTTGAAATGCAGGATGTCAACGTTTGCATGGAAGCATGAAGATATGACAGGTATATCCAAAGACATTATCACTCACAAGCTTGGAATTGACAGGTCATTCAAGCCTGTACAGCAAAAGAGAAGGAAGTTCGCCCCTGAACGAAATGCAATTATCTAAGAGGAAGTTGAGAGATTATTGAAGTCCAAGATGATCAGAGAAGTCAAATTCCCTAGATGGCTAGCAAATTTGGTAGTGGTTCAAAAGAATAACGGGAAATGGAGAGTTTGTGTAGATTACACAGACCTAAACAAAGCTTGTCCAAAAGATCCGTTCCCTCTTCCACATATCGACTCAATGGTGGATGCTATTGCCGGGCATTAAATGTTGAGCTTCATGGATGTATCCTCAGGATTTCAGCAGATTCAAATGGAACCTTCTGACCAGGAGGATACTGCCTTCATGACACCAACAGGTATTTATTGTTATACTGTGACAACTCGAACTTTAGACCTATCGTTGTGTAACGTATGTGAACGTGTTATGATTATACGAGTTTTGATTTAAATGCACGTTATGTTATTATGTGCTTTGTGTTATATGTTATGTGATTGTATGTATGTATGTTGTAAACGATTCGACCGCACACCCACACTTGATCGCACAAGGCTAACCGGTCACACAAGCCCATTCGGGCCACACCTTGTACGCGGACCGATAGGGCAGCCCATGTAAGGGCCGGCCCACCCCTCTAAACCGTGTAAACACCCATAGTTGGGGATTAGTAATCCCATTTGTTACAAACACCATCACACACAAAACCCTAGACAACTTTTGCTCTCTCTCGTCTTGCTTGGAACCCGACGGCGAACAACTATCCTTCGGATCAAGTATCTCGGCTCACCTTCTCTTTGTTTCAATCCAATCGGTTAGTATATGTTTGATGGTGTTCATGTATGATTAGTGTGATAATAACCGAATGATAGGTTTCGCATGAATATTGTATGTTGATGTTGTTAATAACCGAGGATCCTTGTTCGCATGATTGCTTATGATAATAGTTAGTAATGTTTGTTAATTGGCTAACATGTACGGTTATGTTATATGCTCGGTTTATTGTATGATAATATTAATCCATTGTTATGTTCGGCTGTGATATGATTCGGATTGCTGTAATCGGATATGATTGTTGTTGATGTTCATAAATCGGCTCACATGTTTGGTTAGGGTTCACATGTATGATGTTCTTCGGTTTGATTTAATGATGATCATATGATTAAGTGTTATGAATGTTGTCATTGTTCATGTTGTTGTGAATTAGGGTTCATACGGATTTAGTGTTAAAAATCCTGTTTAATCGATGGTTTGCTAGTTGGATAATAAGGAATTGTGTTAATTGATAGAATGGTAATTTTGGTAACAATTGATAGATTGTAACCGAATGCATGATATCCGGGTGTTTAAACTGATCGCACAAGCAGCACACAACACGGGACCGAGGTTGCGAGTCCGGATTTCGACTGGAGACCACAACAGCACGAGCCGCAACCACGGTTGCGAGTCATGTTGCGACTCGTAACCAGACCATGACAAGCCGAGATCACCATTGCGACTCGTAATCTCCTGTTGCGACTCGTAATCTCCTGCTGTGACTCGTAATTCCCTGTTGTGACTCGAGATCGCCGGTTGCGACTCGAGACCAGTTATGCAAGTACACTGTATTGGACCCTGCCTGTCACGAGCCCAATCAGTTGGGCCAAATAATTGGACTTGTGACTGTTATGTTATTGGACAGCTTATCTGGTTGGACCGATATGTTATTTGGTAATATGTGGCATATAATTGGGCCGGGTTATGTTGGGACGAGATTAGAACGCACAAGTTATGCTCTTGACTGCTAAGTGTTACCATGTTCTCTAAGTGCTCGAAAAATGTTAACTTGTATGTTTTATACATGCATTTTCGTGAAGTCAAAACCTGAGTTGTATAAAAACCGTGATAGGACGTGATTGACCATTTACTAGCGTATCTGTACTCTTTGTGTATCTGCCGAGCAAACCAAGGTGAGTTCACACAGCCAAGGCATGGGATTCCCGGGTTGGGAATTGGGTTGGATATGTCGATATTGAAAGAGTTACTCGTACTTACGCATTCACTAGACTATAGACCATCGTCCTCAGGATAGTCAGGACACGTTACGTAAAGCCTACGTAACCCAGTATTTGCCATTTGTCTCCCGGGTCGGGAGGACACGTTACGTAAAGCCTACGTAACCCAATACCATCTACTGTCTTCCGGGTCGGAAGGACACGCTGCGTAAAGCCTACGTAGCCCCACGCGTACCACTGTCCTCGGGGAAGGGCACGTCACGTAAAGCCTACGTGACCCAGTACGTATTCCTGTTCTCGGTTTAAGAAGAACACATGGTTGCACTAGTCTAGTAAGTACCATAATGGGAATCCCCCATTGTTAAGGATAACTGTGAGAATCCCTCACCAATAGTATATACATGTATGGGAAGCCCCCACTAGATGAACCTACGCATTACTGTTACGAACTTACTTTCTGTGAACTCGCTCAACTAGTTGTTGATTATTTGCTGCATGCCTTGCAGGACCTTAGGTACATCATGGAGCTTGCACCAGAGGGGAAGCGGGTCGTTGTGGACAAGAACACGTGAATGCTTATTAAACACTTTTACATTCACACCTTGATATTTATGTTTTGGGTTTTACATTTAATGCTTCCGCTACACATACAATGTTTGGTTTTGAACCTCAATTATGTCTACGATTATTATTAAATGCTATGTTTGATATAATTGGTGGCTTGATCCTGGTCATGTCACGCCTCCAAGCGGTGGTACTCCGCGTGTGGATTTTGGGGGTGTGACAGATTGGTATCAGAGCCATTGGTTATAGAGAACTTGGTTTTAATATGGGAAAACGTTTTTATTAAAACCGGACTATAACCAGTGCAGTGCTCTCAACGATCCACAACGACGCTTTGCTCCACGTGCAAGACTCGACATCCTAGGTAATAAGGTTTATGTTTATTGCCTGTTTGCTAGAACTGCTTAGAACTTTGCTCGCATTACGTTTAGAAACACATGATACTATAGCATGAGAATCCCTACGTGCTTACACTTTTCTGTCATCGCCCTACTCGCGAACCACTCTCATTTACGTTACTTTTTACTATGAAGATCATGTCTGGAAGAATTAACATGACACAAGCCCAGCTAGAGGCTCTCGTCCAAGCTCAAGTTGCTGCGGCACTTGCAGCTGCTCAAGCAGGTCAACCAGCGTAGAAAGTTTGCACCTTTAAGAACTTCATGGACTGTCGTCCAAGTACCTTCAGCGGCACAGAGGGGGCAGTGGGACTCCTCCACTGGTTTGAAAAGCTAGAATTAGTATTCGAAATGTGCGAGTGCCCTGAGGCTCGCAAGGTCAAGTATGCAACTGGCACCTTGGAAGGAATCGCGCTAACCTGGTGGAATGCGCAGGTGCAAATTCTGGGGTTGGCAGCTGCTAACGCCACCCCATGGAACGATTTCAAGGAACTCATCAAGCGTGAGTATTGCACGCGTGAAGATATTCACAAGCTGGAAGACGAGCTGTATAATTTGAAAATGGTTGGGTCAGAGATCGAAGCGTATACTAAACGGTCGAATGAGCTGGCCGTTCTGTGTCCAACCATGGTGGACCCTCCATACAAGCGCATTGAGATGTATCTCAAGGGATTGGCGCCAGAGATCCAGAGCCATGTTACCTCGGCTAATCTCGATAACATCCAGGATATTCAACGCCTCGCTCATCGCATCACCGACCAGGCAGTGGATCAGAACAAACTGCCTAAGCGTGTCAACGCTACTGCTACAGTCACTCCTTCAGCTACTCCTGCTACTACTAGCGACAGCAAAAGAAAATGGGATGGAGATTCTAGTAAAGGTTCAGCAACTGTTCAGTCTCAAGCTCAGCAACAGAAGACTGATCACTACCAGAGTCCTGGTCAGCAATCCTCTAGTAGTCATAGACGGGGAAGATATCTGATCACAATTGCAACAGGCACCATAGCGGCCCATGCAGCAAGGGTCGTTGCCAAAGGTGTCTCAAGATGGGGCACGAGGCTAAAGACTGTAGGAGCCCTCGTCCTGCAAATCAGAACCAGCAACCACAACAACCAGCTCCACAGAACCCACAGCAGCAGCAGCCACAGCATGGAAATCGGGGGTGTTTCCAGTGTGGGGCTGAAGGTCACTTCAAGCGTGATTGCCCTCAGTTGAACCAGAATCGCAACAACAATAACCAGGGCAACGGGAACAACAACGGTGGGAACAACAACAATAATGGCAACGAAGCTAGGGGACGCGCTTTTGTGCTAGGTCGAGGTGACGCAGTGAACGATCCCAACGTAGTTATGGGTAAGTTTCTCCTCGACAATATTTATGTTACTATCTTATTTGATTCGGGTGCGGATACAAGCTATATGTCTGTGAAAATGTGTCAACTGCTAAAACGTGCACCAACACTTCTACCCACCAAACATGTAGTAGAGTTAGCTAACGGTAAAAGTCTAGAAGCCACGCACGTAGTTCAGGGTTGTAATCTTATATTAGCTGGTCAAGCTTTCTCTATCGATCTCATTCCCATAGTTTTGGGTAGTTTCGACGTCGTGATTGGGATGGATTGGTTATCCCAACACCAGGCAGAAATTCTATGCAGTGAGAAGATCATTCGTATTCCACGTTCTGGTCAAGAACCTCTCGAAGTCCAAGGCGACAAGAGTGGTGCTGTGGTTGGCATCATCTCTTTCTTGAAGGCTCAGAAATGCTTACGAAAGGGGCACACTGCCATTCTGGCTCTTGTTTCAGACGCATCAGCAAGGGAAAAGAAATTGGAGGATATTCCAATTGTATGCGATTACCATCAGGTGTTTCCTGAAGACTTACCTGGATTACCGCCTCATCGACAGGTCGAATTTCAAATCGAGCTCGCTCCAGGAGCAGCACCCATAGCTCGCGCACCATACCGTCTAGCTCCATCAGAATTGGAAGAATTATCAAAGCAGCTACAAGAGCTCTTGGAAAAGGGCTTCATTCGTCCAAGCTCTTCGCCTTGGGGAGCTCCAGTACTATTTGTGAAAAAGAAAGACGGTACGTTCAGGATGTGCATCGACTACCGTGAACTCAACAAGGTGACGGTGAAGAACCGTTATCCTCTTCCTCGCATAGACGACTTATTCGACCAGTTACAAGGGTCGTGTTACTATTTGAAGATAGACTTGAGGTCTGGTTATCATCAGTTGAGAGTCCGGGAGGAGGACGTCTCTAAGACAGCCTTCAGAACTCGTTATGGTCACTACGAGTTTCTTGTCATGCCGTTCGGGTTAACGAACGCGCCTGCTGTATTTATGGACCTTATGAACAGGGTGTGCAAACCCTATCTTGACAAGTTCATCATTGTTTTCATCGAAGACATTCTGATCTACTCCAAGAGTCAGGAGGAACGCGAGCAGCATCTTCGCCTAATATTGGAACTCCTTCGGAAGGAACAGCTGTACGCTAAGTTTTCGAAATGCGACTTCTGGCTTCGTGAAGTCCACTTTCTAGGCCATGTAGTGAACAAGGATGGGATCCATGTTGATCCATCCAAGGTAGATTCGATCAGAAACTGGCCTGCACCGCGTACGCCAACGGAAATACGCCAATTCTTAGGTTTGGCAGGTTACTACAGACGGTTTATCAAAGACTTCTCCAAGATCGCGCAACCACTTACACTACTGACACAGAAGGGTGTCACCTACCGTTGGGGCAACACGCAGGAAACTGCTTTTCAGTACCTAAAGGATAGACTTTGCAGCGCACCTATTCTCTCATTGCCAGAGGGCACGGATGACTTCGTGGTATATTGTGATGCATCAATACAGGGTCTGGGTTGTGTATTGATGCAGCGGGATAAAGTTATTGCTTACGCCTCTCGCCAACTCAAGGTTCATGAACGGAACTACACGACGCACGACTTAGAGCTGGGAGCTGTTGTTTTCGCACTTAAGATATGGCGACACTACCTGTACGGTACCAGGTGCACGATTTACACCGATCACAGGAGTCTCGAGCATATTCTTAAGCAAAAGGATTTGAACATGCGTCAACGGCGATGGGTTGAACTACTGAACGATTACGAATGCGCTATCAAGTACCATCCAGGCAAAGCCAACGTTGTGGCTGATGCCCTCAGTCGGAAAGACACTTTACCACGGCGCGTGCGAGCGCTACAGCTTACGATTCAGTCTAGCCTTCCTGCACAAATACGGGCTGCTCAGATAGAAGCACTGAAACCCGAAAACATTAAAGCTGAAGCCTTACGCGGCTCACGACAACGAATGGAACAGAAGGCAGACGGCGCCTACTATGTAACAGGGCGTATTTGGGTCCCACTTTATGGCGGTCTACGCGAACTTGTGATGGATGAAGCTCACAAGTCTTGCTACTCGGTACATCCAGGGTCGGACAAAATGTACCACGACATCAGCACTACTTATTGGTGGCCTAGTATGAAGGCCCACATCGCTACATACGTTGGAAAATGCTTGACCTGTGCGAGAGTCAAGGTTGAATATCAGAAACCAGCTGGCCTACTTCAGCAGCCTAAGATACCTCAATGGAAATGGGAAGAAATTTCCATGGATTTTGTTACAGGCCTACCTAGATCCCAGCGGGGGAATGATACCATATGGGTGATCGTGGATCGACTCACCAAGTCTGCACACTTCCTACCTATAAAGGAAACTGTCACACCCCCAAAATCCACCCGCGGAGTACCACCGCTTGGGAGCGTGACATGACCAGGATCAAGCCATCAATCATATCAAACATAGCATTTAATAATAAAAGTAATCAATGTAAATCATCATGACATGATTGATGTTCCAAAACCAAACATCGTTTAAATAGCGGAAGCATAGTATGTAATCTCAAATAGTTATAAGTTCAGAATAAGTTCATGATCCGTATCCCACAACGACCTGCTCCTCCCTGTGCAAGCTCCATAATGTACCTAAGGTCCTGCAAGGCATGCAGCAAATAATCAACAAACTAGTTGAGCGAGTTCACAGAAAGTAAGTTCATAACATAGTGCATAAGTATAGCTAGTGGGGGCTTCCCATACTAGTGTGTACTAAAGGTGGGGGCTTCCCAAACCTTGTGTTCATAATACTGGTGGGGGCTTCCCATGTTTATCCTGGCTAATGAGGGCTTCTCATTAACGGTACTTACTAGACTAACTTCCGACCATGTGTTCTTCTTTACCGAGAACAGGAAAACGTACAGGGTCAAGTAGGCTTTACGTGACGTGCCCTTCCCCGAGGACATGGTACGCGTGGGGGCTACGTAGGCTTTACGCAGCGTAGCCTTCCGATCCGGAAGCCAGTAGATGGTATTGGGTTACGTAGGCTTTACGTAACGTGTCCTCCCGACCCGGGAGACAAATGGCAAACATACTGGGTTACGTAGGCTTTACGTAATGTGTCCTGACTAACCTGAGGACGATGGTCTATAGTCTAGAGAATGCGTAAGTACGAGTAATCATTCCAAATTCAACATATCCAACCCAATTCCCAACCCGGGAATCCCATGCCTTGGCTGTGTGAACTCACCTTGGTTTGCTCGGCAGATACACAAAGAGTACAGGTAGCAAGTAAATGGTCAACCACGTCCTATCATGGTTATTATGCAAGTCAGGTTTTGACTGAGGTAATACACGTATAAAACATACAAGTTAACATGTTTCATGGTAACACTTAGCAGTCATGAGCATAACTTGTGTTCTAATCTCGGCCCAAATAATATGTCAGCCCAACAGATAAGCAGTCCAATAACATAACAGTCATAAGTCCAAACATTTGGCCCAACTGATTGGGCCCGTGACAACGGAGGCCCAAAACAGTGTACATGCAAAGGTGGTCTCGAGTCGCAACTAATGTTCTCGAGTCGCAACTGGGTTACGAGTCGCAACAGCTGGTTGCGAGTCGCAATGGTGATTTCGGCTCATCATGGTCCGGTCACGAGTCGCAACGGGACTCGCAACCTTTGGTCTCGACTTGTCATGCCCTGGTTACGAGTCGCAACAAGACTCGCAACCATGGTTTCGGCTGATGTTGCTGCGTGGTCTCGAGTCGAGACTGTGGGTTCCGACTCGCAATCTGAGTCGCAACCAAGAATGTAACAGTTTCCTTAATTCATGCAATACGCATTTATGCAATCAATTATCAGTTTCCAATTTCAATTCAACTAACATTCCGTAATATCAGCAAACAATTAGGCAGTTTCGGAAAACAGATCAAACACCAAAATCAATTCAGAAATCAACAGGCTCATGTACGTTCATAACATGTCAAGAACATCTATACTATCGGATTCATGTGATAAAATTACCCATTATCATGCAACTTAAATCTGAATCCCTATCAACATTACAGCCGGTTAATCAACATGTATTCAAATCAAAACAATAACGATAACAGTGGCCTTTGATTCCGATTACTATGCATTCAATATAACTAGCATAAATCCCTAATTCATACATGATAGGGTCATCTAGCATGGCAAACATAAAAACATAACATTCATATATCCGATTATAAACAATAATCATGTAAATCCGGTTACTAACAAAACATATATAAACACGTAAACAAGAGGTTGATGCTAACCGAGATGTAAGCAAAAGACGGAGCCGAGAACTTCAACGGTGTGATCTCCGGTTCCGAGAGAGACGATTTCCGAGAGAGAGAGAGAGAGAGTTTGGTGTGTGTGTTTGTGTTTTGCAAAAAAAAAAATAAAACAAACCCCTAAACCCGGTTTTGTGTTGCGAGTGCGGGGGAGTGGGCCGAGCCCACTCGGCTGCCCTATGATATCCGATTTCAAAGTGTGGCCCAATTGGGCTTGTGTATCCGGTTAGCCTTGTGCAATCGGGTTTTTGTGTGTAGTTTGGGCTCGTAGTTTGGGCTCGTGCAACACATAAAATACATACACACATAATGCACATAAACAAACATTCATTTAAGATCATAAATTCAGTTCTCATAAGCACGTAACGTTACATCAAAGCAAGTCTAAGGTTCGAGTTGTCACATTATCCCCAACTAATTGGAAATTTCGTCCCGAAATTTGGTATGCACTCACTGAGGAAGCTAGGGAAACTGTACTGTTCACTGATTTTCCTGGGGTGTCACATCCTCCCCCCGTTGATCTGGAATTTCGTCCCGAAATTCCGAAGTAGTAGCTTCAGCCTCAGTAGTGGTTGCATTGGTTTCGAATAACTGGGGGTACTTTTCTGTCATCCTGTCTTCGCGTTCCCAGGTGTACTCTGGGCCACGTTTGGAGTTCCAACGAACTCGAACAAGAGGGATTTTCTTGTGTTTGAGGACCTTTACATCCCGGTCCGTGATTTCTACTGGTTCCTCGACGAAATGCAACCGCTCGTCGATAGTGAGTTCCTTAAAAGGAATGATGAGGTTTTCATCTGATAGGCACTTCTTTAAGTTCGATACATGAAAGACATTGTGAACTGCCCCGAGTTCAGCTGGTAGTTTCAACTTGTATGCTACTTTGCCAACCTTTTCTATGATTTCGAATGGTCCGACGTATCGCGGATTCAGTTTGCCCCGTTTGCCAAAACGAACCACACCCTTCCAGGGTGAGACTTTCAATAATACCCGGTCCCCAACCTGAAATTCCAAAGGCTTCCTACGCTTGTCCGCGTAGGCTTTCTGACGGTTGCGTGCTGCCGCTATGCGTTGTCGTATCTGTGCAATCTTTTCTGTGGCGTCCACTACAATCTCTGGACCCGTGATCTGACTATCCCCCACCTCTGCCCAGCAGAGGGGTGACCGGCATTTACGCCCGTACAATGCCTCGAATGGAGCGGCTTGAATGCTGGTGTGATAACTATTATTATACGAGAACTCCACCAAAGGGAGGTGCTTTTCCCAGCCGTTGCCGAAATCAATAACGCATGCCCGAAGCATGTCTTCTAGTGTTTGGATCGTACGCTCAGACTGCCCATCCGTCTGAGGATGATATGCTGTGCTCATGTCTAACCGTGAGCTGAAAGATTTGTGCATTGCTTGCCAAAGCTCTGACGTGAATCGTGCATCGCGATCCGAAATGATGGACGTGGGCACTCCGTGCCTCGAAACAACTTCTTTAAGATAGACGTCTGCGAGAGTGGAGAACTTGTCCGTTTCCTTAATCGGCAGGAAGTGTGCAGACTTGGTGAGTCGATCAACTATGACCCATATTGTATCGTTCCAACGCTGGGATCTAGGTAAGCCTGTAACAAAATCCATGGAAATTTCTTCCCATTTCCATTGCGGTATCTTAGGCTGCTGAAGTAGACCAGCTGGCTTCTGATATTCAACCTTGACTCTCGCACAGGTCAAACATTTTCCAACGTACGTAGCGATGTGGGCCTTCATGCTAGGCCACCAATAAGTAGTGCTGATGTCGTGGTACATTTTATCTGACCCTGGATGTACCGAGTAGCGAGACTTGTGAGCTTCATCCATTACAAGTTCGCGTAAACCGCCATAGAGAGGGACCCAAATCCGGCCCGTTACATAGTAGGCGTCGTCTTCCTTTTGTTCCATTTGTTGTCGTGAGCCGCGTAAGGCTTCGGCCTTGACGTTTTCGGGCTTCAATGCTTCTACCTGAGCATTTCGTATCTGTGCGGGAAGGCTAGACTGAATCGTAAGCTGTAGCGCTCGCACGCGCCGAGGTAAAGTGTCTTTCCGACTGAGAGCGTCAGCCACAACATTGGCCTTGCCTGGGTGGTACTTGATAGCGCATTCGTAATCATTTAGCAGTTCGACCCATCGTCGTTGACGCATGTTCAAATCCTTCTGCTTAAGAATATGCTCGAGACTCCTGTGATCGGTGTAAATCGTGCACCTGGTACCGTACAGGTAGTGTCGCCATATCTTAAGCGCGAAAACAACAGCTCGCAGCTCTAAATCGTGCGTCGTGTAGTTGCGTTCATGAACCTTGAGTTGACGAGAGGCGTAAGCGATAACCTTGTCGCGCTGCATTAACACACATCCAAGTCCCCGAATGGATGCATCACAATAAACCACGAAGTCGTCTGTGCCCTCTGGTAAGGAGAGAATAGGTGCACTGCAAAGCCTATCCTTTAGGTGCTGAAAAGCAGTCTCCTGGGGCTCTCCCCAGCGATAGGTAACACCCTTCTGTGTCAGTAACGTAAGCGGCTGAGCAATCTTCGAAAAGTCTCTAATAAACCGTCTGTAGTAACCTGCCAGACCCAAGAATTGGCGTATTTCTGTCGGCGTACGCGGTGCAGGCCAGTTTCTGATCGAGTCTACCTTGGATGGATCGACATGGATCCCATCCTTGTTTACTACGTGGCCTAGAAAATGGACTTCACGAAGCCAGAAGTCGCATTTAGAAAGCTTGGCGTACAGCTGTTCCTTCCGAAGAAGTTCCAATATAAGGCGAAGATGCTGCTCGTGTTCCTCCTGACTCTTGGAGTAAATCAGGATGTCGTCGATGAATACTATGACAAACTTGTCGAGATAGGGTTTGCACACCCTGTTCATAAGATCCATAAATACAGCAGGCGCGTTCGTTAACCCGAATGGCATGACGAGAAACTCGTAGTGACCGTAACGAGTTCTGAAGGCTGTCTTGGAGACGTCCTCATCCCGGACTCTCAGCTGATGATACCCTGACCTTAAGTCTATCTTCGAATAGTAACACGACCCTTGCAACTGGTCGAATAAGTCGTCAATGCGCGGAAGAGGATAACGGTTCTTCACCGTCACCTTGTTGAGTTCACGGTAGTCGATGCACATCCTGAACGTACCGTCTTTCTTTTTCACGAAAAGTACTGGAGCTCCCCAAGGCGAAGAGCTTGGACGAATGAAGCCCTTTTCCAAGAGCTCTTGTAGCTGCTTTGATAGTTCCTCCAATTCCGATGGAGCTAGACGATATGGTGCGCGAGCTATGGGTGCTGCTCCTGGAGCGAGCTCGATTTGGAATTCGACCTGACGATGAGGCGGTAAGCCAAGTAAGTCTTCAGGAAACACCTGAGGGTAATCACGTACAATTGGAATATCCTCCAATTTCTTTTCCTTTACTGATGCGTCTGAAACAAGAGCCAAAATGGCTGTGTGACCCTTACGTAAGCATTTCTGAGCCTTCAGGAATGAGATGATGCCAACCACAGCACCACTCTTGTCGCCTTGAACTTCTAGAGGTTCCTGACCAGAACGAGGAATGCGAATAATCTTCTCGCTGCATAAAATCTCTGCCTGGTGTTGAGATAACCAATCGATCCCAATCACGACGTCGAAGCTACCCAAAACTATGGGAATGAGATCAATAGAGAAGGCTTGACCAGCTAGGATAAGATTACAACCCTGAACTACGTGCGTGGCTTCTAGACTTTTACCGTTAGCTAACTCTACTACATGTTTGGTGGGTAAAAGTGTTGGTGTACGTTTTAGTAGTTGACACATTTTCACAGACATATAGCTTGTATCCGCACCCGAATCAAACAAAACAGTAACGTAAATATTGTCGAGGAGAAACTTACCCATGACAACGTTGGGATCGTTCACTGCGTCTCCTCTTCCCAAAACGAAAGCTCGACCTCTTGCCTCGTTGCCATTATTGTTGTTGTTCCCGCCGTTGTTGTTCCCGTTGCCCTGGTTATTGTTGTTGTTGCGGTTCTGGTTCTGGTTCAATTGAGGGCAATCGCGTTTGAAATGACCTTCAGCCCCACACTGGAAACATCCCCGGTTTCCACGCTGTGGCTGCTGTTGCTGCTGTGGGTTCTGTGGAGCTGGTTGCTGAGGCTGCTGATTCTGATTCGCAGGCCGTGGACTCCTACAGTCTTTGGCCTCGTGACCCATCTTAAGACACCTTTGACAACGACCCTTGTTACATGGGCCGTGGTGATGCCTGTTGCAGTTGTGGCACCTAGGTTGACTACCCTGATATCTCCTCTGTCTGTGACTACCAGAGGATTGCTGGCTAGGACTCTGGTAATGGTCAGTCTTCTGTTGCTGAGCTTGAGACTGAACGGATGCTGAACCTCTGCTGGAATCTCCATCCCACTTTCTTTTACTGTCACCAGATGTAGCAGGAGTAACTGAGGTGGTGACGTTAGCAGTAGCACTAACACGCTTGGGCAGTTTATTCTGATCCACTGCCTGATCAGTGATGCGATGAGCGAGGCGCTGGATTTCCTGTATGTTGTCGAGATTAGCCGACGTCACGTGGCTCTGAATTTCTGGCGCCAAACCCTTGAGATACATCTCAATGCGCTTGTAGGGAGGGTCCACCATAGTTGGACATAACACGACCAGCTCATTCGACCGTTTAGTATACGCTTCGATTTCTGATCCAACCATTTTCAGGTTATATAGCTCGTCTTCCAACTTGTGAATATCTTCACGCGTACAATACTCACGCTTGATGAGTTCCTTAAAATCGTTCCATGGGGTGGCGTTAGCAGCTGCCAACCCTAGAATTTGCACCTGCGCGTTCCACCATGTTAGCGCGATTCCTTCCAAGGTGCCGGTAGCAAACTTGACCTTGCGAGCCTCAGGGCACTCGCACATTTCGAATACTGATTCTAGCTTTTCAAACCAATGGAGGAGTCCCACTGCCCCCTCGGTGCCGCTGAAGGAATTTGGACGACAGTCCATGAAGTTCTTGAATGTGCAGACAGGCTGCTGCGCGTGCTGACCTATTGTGTACGAATAGGACGAAGTTAAATAAGAGAGTTAATGTAGGATCTAAAGATCCTAGTGTGTGCCTATACTGCAGGATATACTACCTGCTTGAGCTGCTGCAACTGCCGCAGCAACTTGAGCTTGAACGAGAGCCTCTAGCTGGGCTTGTGTCATGTTGATTCGTCCAGACATGATCTTCATTGTAACAAGTAGCGTAAGTAAGAATGGTTCGCGAATAGGGCGATGACAGAAAAGAGTAAGCACGTAGCGATTCTCATGCTACAGTATCGTGTGTATCTAATCGTAATGCGAGCAAAGTTCTAAACAGTTCTAGCAAACAGGCAATAAACATAAACCTTATTACCTAGGATGTCGAGTCTTGCACGTGGAGCAAAGCGTCGTTGTGGATCGTTGAGAGCACTGTTCTGGTTATAGTCCGGTTTTAATAAAAACATTTTCCCATATTAAAACCAAGTTCTCTATAACCAATGGCTCTGATACCAATCTGTCACACCCCCAAAATCCACCCGCGGAGTACCACCGCTTGGGAGCGTGACATGACCAGGATCAAGCCATCAATCATATCAAACATAGCATTTAATAATAAAAGTAATCAATGTAAATCATCATGACATGATTGATGTTCCAAAACCAAACATCGTTTAAATAGCGGAAGCATAGTATGTAATCTCAAATAGTTATAAGTTCAAAATAAGTTCATGATCCGTATCCCACAACGACCTGCTCCTCCCTGTGCAAGCTCCATAATGTACCTAAGGTCCTGCAAGGCATGCAGCAAATAATCAACAAACTAGTTGAGCGAGTTCACAGAAAGTAAGTTCATAACATAGTGCATAAGTATAGCTAGTGGGGGCTTCCCATACTAGTGTGTACTAAAGGTGGGGGCTTCCCAAACCTTGTGTTCATAATACTGGTGGGGGCTTCCCATGTTTATCCTGGCTAATGAGGGCTTCTCGTTAACGGTACTTACTAGACTAACTTCCGACCATGTGTTCTTCTTTACCGAGAACAGGAAAACGTACAGGGTCACGTAGGCTTTACGTGACGTGCCCTTCCCCGAGGACATGGTACGCTTGGGGGCTACGTAGGCTTTACGCAGCGTGGCCTTCCGATCCGGAAGCCAGTAGATGGTATTGGGTTACGTAGGCTTTACGTAACGTGTCCTCCCGACCCGGGAGACAAATGGCAAACATACTTGGTTACGTAGGCTTTACGTAACGTGTCCTGACTAACCTGAGGACGATGGTCTATAGTCTAGAGAATGCGTAAGTACGAGTAATCATTCCAAATTCAACATATCCAACCCGATTCCCAACCCGGGAATCCCATGCCTTGGCTGTGTGAACTCACCTTGGTTTGCTCGGCAGATACACAAAGAGTACAGGTAGCAAGTAAATGGTCAACCACGTCCTATCATGGTTATTATGCAAGTCAGGTTTTGACTGAGGTAATACACGTATAAAACATACAAGTTAACATGTTTCATGGTAACACTTAGCAGTCATGAGCATAACTTGTGTTCTAATCTCGGCCCAAATAATATGTCAGCCCAACAGATAAGCAGTCCAATAACATAACAGTCATAAGTCCAAACATTTGGCCCAACTGATTGGGCCCGTGACAACGGAGGCCCAAAACAGTGTACATGCAAAGGTGGTCTCGAGTCGCAACTAATGTTCTCGAGTCGCAACTGGGTTACGAGTCGCAACAGCTGGTTGCGAGTCGCAATGGTGATTTCGGCTCATCATGGTCCGGTCACGAGTCGCAACGGGACTCGCAACCTTTGGTCTCGACTTGTCATGCCCTGGTTACGAGTCGCAACAAGACTCGCAACCATGGTTTCGGCTGATGTTGCTGCGTGGTCTCGAGTCGAGACTGTGGGTTCCGACTCGCAATCTGAGTCGCAACCAAGAATGTAACAGTTTCCTTAATTCATGCAATACGCATTTATGCAATCAATTATCAGTTTCCAATTTCAATTCAACTAACATTCCGTAATATCAGCAAACAATTAGGCAGTTTTGGAAAACAGATCAAACACCAAAATCAATTCAGAAATCAACAGGTTCATGTACGTTCATAACATGTCAAGAACATCTATACTATCGGATTCATGTGATAAAATTACCCATTATCATGCAACTTAAATCTGAATCCCTATCAACATTACAGCCGGTTAATCAACATGTATTCAAATCAAAACAATAACGATAACAGTGGCCTTTGATTCCGATTACTATGCATTCAATATAACTAGCATAAATCCCTAATTCATACATGATAGGGTCATCTAGCATGGCAAACATAAAAACATAACATTCATATATCCGATTATAAACAATAATCATGTAAATCCGGTTACTAACAAAACATATATAAACACGTAAACAAGAGGTTGATGCTAACCGAGATGTAAGCAAAAGACGGAGCCGAGAACTTCAACGGTGTGATCTCCGGTTCTGAGAGAGACGATTTCCGAGAGAGAGAGAGAGAGAGTTTGGTGTGTGTGTTTGTGTTTTGCAAAAAAAAATAAAACAAACCCCTAAACCCGGTTTTGTGTTGCGAGTGGGGGGAGTGGGCCGAGCCCACTCGGCTGCCCTATGATATCCGATTTCAAAGTGTGGCCCAATTGGGCTTGTGTATCCGGTTAGCCTTGTGCAATCGGGTTTTTGTGTGTAGTTTGGGCTCGTAGTTTGGGCTCGTGCAACACATAAAATACATACACACATAATGCACATAAACAAACATTCATTTAAGATCATAAATTCAGTTCTCATAAGCACGTAACGTTACATCAAAGCAAGTCTAAGGTTCGAGTTGTCACAGAAACGGATAAGTTCTCCACTCTCGCAGACGTCTATCTTAAGGAAGTTGTTTCGAGGCACGGGGTGCCCACGTCCATCATTTCGGATCGCGATGCACGATTCACGTCAGAGCTATGGCAAGCGATGCACAAATCTTTCGGCTCACGATTAGACATGAGCACAGCATATCATCCTCAGACGGATGAGCAGTCTGAGCGAACGATTCAAACTCTTGAAGACATGCTTCGGGCATGTGTTATCGATTTCAGCAACGGCTGGGAAAAGCATCTCCCTTTAGTGGAGTTCTCGTATAATAATAGTTATCACACCAGCATTCAAGCCGCTCCATTCGAGGCATTGTACGGGCGTAAATGCCGGTCACCTCTCTGTTGGGCAGAGGTGGGGGATAGTCAGATTACGGGTCCAGAGATTGTAGTGGACGCCACAGAAAAGATAGCACAGATACGACAACGCATGGCGGCAGCACGCGACCGTCAGAAAGCCTACGCGGACAAGCGTAGAAAACCTTTGGAATTTCAGGTCGGGGACCGGGTTTTATTGAAAGTCTCACCCTGGAAGGGTGTGGTACGTTTTGGCAAACGGGGCAAACTAAATCCGCGATACGTCGGACCATTCGAAATCATAGAAAAGATTGGCAAAGTAGCATACAAGCTAAACCTACCAGCTGAACTCGGGGCAGTTCACAATGTCTTTCATGTATCGAACTTAAAGAAGTGCCTATCAGATGAAAACCTCATCATTCCTTTCAAAGAACTCACTATCGACGAGCGGTTGCAGTTCGTCGAGGAACCAGTTGAAATCACGGACCGGGATGTGAAGGTCCTCAAAAGCAAGAGAATCCCTCTTGTTCGAGTACTTTGGAACTCCAAACGTGGCCCAGAGTACACCTGGGAACGCGAAGACAGGATGACAGAAAAGTACCCCCAGTTATTCGAAACCAATGCAACCACTACTGAGGCTGAAGCTACTACTTCGGAATTTCGGGACGAAATTCCAGATCAACGGGGGGAGGATGTGACACCCCAGGAAAATCAGTGAACAATACAGTTGCCTAGCTTCCTCAGTGAGTGCATACCAAATTTCGGGACGAAATTTCCAATTAGTTGGGGATAATGTGACAACTCGAACTTTAGACCTATCGTTGTGTAACGTATGTGAACGTGTTATGATTATACGAGTTTTGATTTAAATGCACGTTATGTTATTATGTGCTTTGTGTTATATGTTATGTGATTGTATGTATGTATGTTGTAAACGATTCGACCGCACACCCACACTTGATCGCACAAGGCTAACCGGTCACACAAGCCCATTCGGGCCACACCTTGTACGCGGACCAATAGGGCAGCCCATGTAAGGGCCGGCCCACCCCTCTAAACCGTGTAAACACCCATAGTTGGGGATTAGTAATCCCATTTGTTACAAACACCATCACACACAAAACCCTAGACAACTTTTGCTCTCTCTCGTCTTGCTTGGAACCCGACGGCGAACAACTATCCTTCGGATCAAGGATCTCGGCTCACCTTCTCTTTGTTTCAATCCAATCGGTTAGTATATGTTTGATGGTGTTCATGTATGATTAGTGTGATAATAACCGAATGATAGGTTTCGCATGAATATTGTATGTTGATGTTGTTAATAACCGAGGATCCTTGTTCGCATGATTGCTTATGATAATAGTTAGTAATGTTTGTTAATCGGCTAACATGTACGGTTATGTTATATGCTCGGTTTATTGTATGATAATATTAATCCATTGTTATGTTCGGCTGTGATATGATTCGGATTGCTGTAATCGGATATGATTGTTGTTGATGTTCATAAATCGGCTCACATGTTTGGTTAGGGTTCACATGTATGATGTTCTTCGGTTTGATTTGATGATGATCATATGATTAAGTGTTATGAATGTTGTCATTGTTCATGTTGTTGTGAATTAGGGTTCATACGGATTTAGTGTTAAAAATCCTGTTTAATCGATGGTTTGCTAGTTGGATAATAAGGAATTGTGTTAATTGATAGAATGGTAATTTTGGTAACAATTGATAGATTGTAACCGAATGCATGATATCCGGGTGTTTAAACTGATCGCACAAGCAGCACACAACACGGGACCGAGGTTGCGAGTCCGGATTTCGACTCGAGACCACAACAGCACGAGCCGCAACCACGGTTGCGAGTCATGTTGCGACTCGTAACCAGACCATGACAAGCCGAGATCACCATTGCGACTCGTAATCTCCTGTTGCGACTCGTAATCTCCTGCTGTGACTCGTAATTCCCTGTTGCGACTCGAGATCGCCAGTTGCGACTCGAGACCAGTTATGCACGTACACTGTATTGGACCCTGCCTGTCACGAGCCCAATCAGTTGGGCCAAATAATTGGACTTGTGACTGTTATGTTATTGGACTGCTTATCTGGTTGGACCGATATATTATTTGGAAATATGTGGCATATAATTGGGCCGGGTTATGTTGGGACGAGATTAGAACGCACAAGTTATGCTCTTGACTGCTAAGTGTTTCCATGTTCTCTAAGTGCTCGAAAAATGTTAACTTGTATGTTTTATACATGCATTTTCGTGAAGTCAAAACCTGACTTGTATAAAAACCGTGATAGGACGTGATTGACCATTTACTAGCGTATCTGTACTCTTTGTGTATCTGCCGAGCAAACCAAGGTGAGTTCACACAGCCAAGGCATGGGATTCCCGGGTTGGGAATTGGGTTGGATATGTCGATATTGAAAGAGTTACTCGTACTTACGCATTCACTAGACTATAGACCATCGTCCTCAGGATAGTCAGGACACGTTACGTAAAGCCTACGTAACCCAGTATTTGCCATTTGTCTCCCGGGTCGGGAGGACACGTTACGTAAAGCCTACGTAACCCAATACCATCTACTGTCTTCCGGGTCGGAAGGACACGCTGCGTAAAGCCTACGTAGCCCCACGCGTACCACTGTCCTCGGGGAAGGGCACGTCACGTAAAGCCTACGTGACCCAGTACGTATTCCTGTTCTCGGTTTAAGAAGAACGCATGGTTGCACTAGTCTAGTAAGTACCATAATGGGAATCCCCCATTGTTAAGGATAACTGTGAGAATCCCTCACCAATAGTATATACATGTATGGGAAGCCCCCACTAGATGAACCTACGCATTACTGTTACGAACTTACTTTCTGTGAACTCGCTCAACTAGTTGTTGATTATTTGCTGCATGCCTTGCAGGACCTTAGGTACATCATGGAGCTTGCACCAGAGGGGAAGCGGGTCGTTGTGGACAAGAACACGTGAATGCTTATTAAACACTTTTACATTCACACCTTGATATTTATGTTTTGGGTTTTACATTTAATGCTTCCGCTACACATACAATGTTTGGTTTTGAACCTCAATTATGTCTATGATTATTATTAAATGCTATGTTTGATATAATTGGTGGCTTGATCCTGGTCATGTCACACCTCCAAGCGGTGGTACTCCGCGTGTGGATTTTGGGGGTGTGACATATACGGCTATGCCTTTTGGTTTGAAAAATGCAGGTGCAACATACCAGAGATTGGTAAATATGATGTTTAAAGACAAGCTGGGGGACACCATGGAGGTATACATTGATGATATGGTGGTAAAATCAAAGAGAGCCCAGGATCACCTCCAGGATATTAAGGGAGCATTTGATATCTTGGACCAGTATAACATGAAGCTAAATCCTGCTAAGTGCCATTTCGGAGTAGGGGTAGGAAAATTCCTAGGATATATGGTGACCAAAAGGGGAATAGAGGCGAGCCCGGAGCAGATTAAAGCCATCTTGGATATTAAATCACCTTCAAATATGAATGATGTTCAGCGATTAACAGGGAGAGTGGCAGCACTAAACCGATTTATTTCAAGATCCTCAGAAAAATGCAAAGAGTTTTATGATATCCTGAAAAAGAATAAGAAATTTGAATGGGGTGAGAAGCATGAAGCAGCCCTGCAGGATTTGAAGCAGTATCTTTCAACCGCACCCCTATTGATGAAGCCTGAGGATGGTGAACCATTATCCCTGTATCTTGCAGTATCAGGGAATGCAGTAAGTGCAGTCCTTGTAAAGGATCACGAAGGTCAGCAGTATCCTGTTTATTATGTTAGCAAAAGTTTATTAAATGCTGAAACTAGATATTCTCACCTAGAAAAGTTAATATTGGCTCTAGTTATGGCATCAACAAAGCTTAGACATTACTTTGAGACACATAGGATTCATGTTAAAACTAATTATCCTGTTAAAAATGTGCTTAGGAAACCAGAGATGTCCGGTAGGATGGCTAAGTGGTCGGTAAAGTTGAGTGCTTATGACTTAGTATATGAACCTAGAAATACCATAAAGTCCCAGGCTTTAGCTGACATTGTGGCTGATTTTAGTAGTGACATTCAGGATGAGGTAGACCTAGAAGTCCAGCAGTTAGGAGAATCCTCAGGATCCTGGACATTATATACTGATGGTGCATCTAATGTAAGAGGAGTAGGTTTGGGAATACTACTAAAATCGCCACAGGGGGACATATTACCCCAGGCTATTAGGTGTGAATTCCCTGCTACCAATAACGAAGCAGAATATGAGGCTTTGATTGCAGGATTAGAATTAGCTAAGAATATGAGTATCAAGAATTTGCAAGTATATGTTGATTCCTTATTAATTACTAATCATTTTAACGGATCCTATGCAGTCAAGGGTGAAAAATTAATCGAATACCTCGGTATTCTCAAAAAATTAGCAGAATATTTCGATGTTTTTACACTTGAACAGGTACCAAGGGAGGATAATGCTGAAGCAGATGCCTTAGCAAACCTGGGATCATCGATCAGGATACCAGATGGGACCCAGATACCAATATTACATATCTTGTATCCTGCAACGAATCCTCAGGGTAAAGAAATAGCAGGTATTCAGGATCCTGGAGCGGAGTATCCTGAAAAGGATCCTAAATCCTGGATGACTCCAATCATGAGATATCTCAAAGAAGGACATATCCCCGAAGATAAAAATCCTAAGGCATTTAGGATGAAGGTATCACGATTCACTATTATAAACAATGTTTTGTACAGGAAATCTCTTGGAGGACCGTATTTGAGGTGCTTGGCGGATCCTGAAGCCAAAGAAGTACTTCAGGATATACATGAAGGGGATTGTGGTAACCACACTGGGGGCAGGTCATTGTTCTCCAAAGTATTAAGGACAAGATATTATTGGCCAACGATGAGGAAAGATGCTGCAGAATATGCTCGAAGATGTGATGCATGTCAAAGGCATAGTAACATATTACATCAACCAGCTGAACCACTATATCCTATAACGTCCCCTTGGCCGTTCATGAAATGGGGGATGGATATAGTAGGGAAGTTACCAAAAGCTCCGGGAGGAAAAGTCTTTATGCTAGCAATGACGGATTATTTCTCTAAGTGGGTTGAAGCTGAAGCATTTGTCTAAGTTAGAGACCAAGAAGTAGTATCCTTCATAAAGAGGAATATCCTGACTAGGTTTGGGGTACCAGCTGAAATCATCTGTGATAATGGGTCCCAGTTTGTAAGCAAGAGGACTACTGACTTTTGCAAGAGTTGGGGAATTAAAATGATCACGTCTACTCCGGTGCATCCTCAAGCGAATGGACAAGCAGAATCCTCAAACAAGATCATTGTCAACAACTTAAAGAAGAGACTTGGAGCCAAAAAAGGAAGATGGGCAGAAGAATTACCCTTTGTTTTGTGGGCTGATAGGACGACGGTAAAGAATGCGACAGGCCAGACCCCATTTTCCTTGGTATTTGGAGCAGAAGCAATGATTCTAACGGAAATGACGATACCGACTGCAAGATCTATCCTGCAGGATCCTGTACGGAATCCTGAGGCCTTATGTCAAGATTTAGATACTATAGATGAAAAGAGGGATGCAGCAAGGCTAAGGATGGCATCATATCAACAAAGAATATCCAGAGCATATAACAAGAGTATAAGGACTAGGAGATTTCGAGTTGGTGATTGGGTGCTAAGAAAGGCTTTTCAAAATACCATTAATCCTGCCGATGGCAAGCTTGCTCCAAAATGGGAAGGACCATATGAATTTGAATCAGAAGCAGGGAAATGAGCATATAGACTCAAGAATATGGAAGGGGATATGCTACCGAGATCCTGGAATGCAATACACTTAAAGTTCTATTTCAAGTGAGAGTAGAATTTAATTTCTATCCTAATGGTATGTACTCTATCCCTTTTAAATATATTTATGTATTATCTTAAACCCAATACTGACTTAAGCATCGGAGGGGTGTTAGCCAGGCTAACACCCACCTTAGTTTATAGTTGTTTTGCAGCATATGCTCTAGGATATAGCTCAAGGATATGCACTCGGAACAAGTCAGAAGACTAGAGGATTGGCCCCCTCTCTCACGTTTAAGGGATCTCGATCCCTTCAAAGGTTTAAAGGTATTCACCTTTCTTTTGAATTGGGTTTAAACACCTCGCCTGGAGCGCAAGTTATCTAGGTATAGTTCAAGGTAGCGGGACCAGTTCATGTAAAAGTGGCTGACAATTTCGTTACTGTTGGCTATATCCTGGATCCTAAAGGTATATGAGGATTGATCACCCTCTCTCACGAAAGGGTATTTTCATACTCTCTAAGGTTTAAGGGTCTTCACCTTTCTAATATTTAGAGTTTATACACTCTCGCCTGTAGCGCATGAAACTCAGGGTTTATCCCCAGGATATTAAGGGTTTACCCCAGTATGCTAAGGATTCATTTCAGGATATCAAGGTTTTTGCCCCAAGGTGTTTGGAATTTATTCAAGCCAGAGCATGAATACATTTGCATTTCTGTGTCATACACAGGGGACATACATTATACTATTCAAAGGTTGGATCCAAGTTTATAACTATGCACTGGGGACATTCCTAAGGTGGAAGATTGGAGTTGACTCTCCAAGAGTCTTTGGTATGATCTCTCCTTTTTTTCAAAAGACTTAAGTTTTCTAAGTTGAATGATGATATCCTGACCAGGATATCTCTTAGGATACTTGTCAGGATATTCTCAGATGATGTTTCCATAATATTTCTAAGAATTCTCAAACAAAACAGTTTTCATAAGTAAAATTCATGTAATGAAAGGAATAAAGCCAAAAAAGGGTTATATTATTAACATAGCAAAAGATTATGCTTTTGGCTTTGTCTCAAACCGAGACCCATCCACCAAAAGCATGATTAGTTTTCTACCATATTTACTTAACAAATGAAGGCTTCGTCTTGGAACCCAAGATACCTCCACCTTCAATTGTTAAAAGTGTTCAAAATAAACCATATTAACTGATGACCAAGGGCTTCGTCCTGAAACTCAGGATCCCTCCACCTTTGGCCATCATATTGTCTATGTGCAGGAAATTAAAATTGTTCAACAGACAAGAAAAGTAAATTGTTTAAAACACCAACCATCAAATCTAAAAAAGTGGGCTCCATCCTAAGCATCAATATCCATCATCGTCCACTCAGATGCCCTCACGCAGCAGCATCCTCTCCAACCTTCTCCGACTTCTCAGCACCAGCATCCTGCCCAGCATCCTCACCAGCATCCGCTCCAGCATCCTTCTTGTCTCCAGCCTGATCTACCACCTCTGCTGACTTAGAGGACTCACCAGCTTCTGCACGGAGTGGCACAACTTTTCCTCCAAGCTCCTTCAGCTTGGCCACCCAAGAGTCAACTGGCCAAGCTGGGTACGCGAGGCCTGTCTCCTTGGCCTCGTAGGCCATCTTGATGCGAGCTTGTAGCAAGGAGACGATGGCAGAGGCTTTGATCCCTTCCCGGAAAGAAACCATGGCTTGTTCGTGATCCATTTCGGCGGTGGCAAGTTTGAGCTCAGCCTCTTGGGTGACTTTCTTCATCATTGCTCTCGTAGTGCAGGGACTTTGCTTCAGCAATGGCACCTTGGTCAGCAACAGTGCTTTCGAGTTGTTTAATTTTGGCTTCGTGGAGTGCAACAGTACCGCATGCATCATTATACAGGTGGAGCAAATGCTGAAGGCCCTGCACATTAAATTCAGGTATGGGTCAGAATGTGACAACCGGTAATTTACGGATCTTAATTACGTGATTAACAGGTGATTACGCAATAATAAATAGTGTTTATGACGCTAATTAACTTAATTAGGCCTTTGGGGTGCCCAGGAACGTTTGTTCAGCTATACAGTACGCGTATGAGGATTCGCGTGGAATCTGCAAAACATCAAACAACAACGGACTGACACCGTACGAAATACTGACAACGCCAACAAATACGGATGTTACACGAATATTTTATGCTTATGGAGTTAGGTCGCGATACCGGGTCTCATAGGAATTGCGGGCCACCTACACACGAGACGGGCTTGTGGGCCCTGGGCCCAAGCCTACACCTGCACATAATATATTACATCTTTACTACAAGATTTTTTTTTTCTTGTGAATCTTACCAAAAATCTCTAACGAAATCTACAAGATTTACACAAATCTTCCAAGATCTCTACAAAAGATCTTGATTTAAAGGATATATCATCCACTCTGAAGGTAACTTGAATATACCATAGGCATAAAAGACACTCTGGTCTATAAAAGAAACCCCTGCTTGCCTTTCCCTTCTCACTCGAACATATTCAGACACAAGAACAAAGGTATGAGAACCTTATCTACTCCTACTCTTTTCTCCTCACTATCAAAACACCAGACAACATACATAACCCCTCACATAAAATACCCCTCTCTCTCATTCTTACCTAAACAAGCACAGAGGAATAAACTCCTCACAAAACAAAACCCAACCCAGCCACACCCTTTCCCTCCCTCTCGATCTTTTCTCGGTGAGGACAAGCACCCGACCGGCGAGACCACCGGCGGAGCTCCAGTTGGTCAGATGGTTCCGGTGAGACCCCCATGCCTCCCCTGTTTTTCTTTCTTGTCTGACGGATCGGACCACCGCCACCACCACCGTCCGGTGGTGGTGCGGCGACTAACAGAGAGAGAGAGAGAGAGACCGAGAGAGAGAAAGACTGAGAGAGAAGAGAGAGAAAGGGGCGATGAGGGAGAGAGAGAGAAGCACCGAGAGATAGAAAGGGCGAGCAGAAGAGGGTGACGTCGGAAGACGGCACCGCCGTCTGTGGCGGAGCCACGGTGGGGCACGGCGGCGACGGTGACAGTGGTAAATGTTTACTCAGTTTGTTTTGATTTTGATTCGAGTTCTGGTTAAGTTCCGTCTCGCGTACAGTTCGGGTTCCGGGTCAGATTCAAGAGGGTGGCTCGGTTCAGTTTCAAATAGATGGTTCGGGGTCGAGGTTGGGTTCGGATCAGTTTCAGACTTCATGTTCAGCAAGTCAACAATTTCGATTCGAGTCGAGCGGCTTCGGGTCAGTTGCGGTCAACAAGTCAAACCGACTCAACCCACTGACTCGGTCAACTCAACTGGTCAAACTGTGGGTCAACTCAGTCTACGAAAGCAGCGCGAAAGTTTTGGTAAAGATTTTAGCATCGCGATTAATATTTACATTGTTTTGATTTAATGAGCTCGAACTGAACAAACGACGAATCATTAATTGAGTATTTACTTGGATTTGCTTATTATTTCGTTTATATAATTTGGTTATATAAAAATTATCGAATAGCTGATTGCTTTTTGAAAATCGACACTTTAGTTATCAGGGCCGTCCAAAAACAGAGGAAACTCTGCCCGATTTTCGAGAAAGTCCATTAAATAAAACGAGTTTTTATTATAAAACGAAACTATCGGGTCCAAACAACCTTCTATGAAAACAAATACAAATATATACTTACTTTCGACGACATTACATAACCTACAAAGCATGTTTATAACATTTCGACAAACCGCATAACAAAACTTGATGGTTTTATAAAATAAATATCTTCAGTTATATTTATTTCCAAACAACGAACAACTCGGATTCTTTTCAAAATAAATATAGTTATATATTTATTCCAAATATCGTACAACACGAATTCTTTTAAAAAATAAATATGGGTTAGATATTTATTTTCAAACATAACAACTCGACGATTCCTCTATAAGATAAATATAACTCTTCATATTTATTTTATACGCCTAAAACGGCAGATACGTATATTTTTGGCAAATATACACAAGACGTGATATATATAATACAAGTTATTATATATTATTTTCATACGAAACGCGATACGAGTTTGTTATATGATATTTTCATAGAAATATTCTTTTTATACACGTACGACTACTCGAGACGTCTAGCGCGATGATAACGATATATTTATATTTTTATATAAATATTTATTTATTTATTTTAAGTCTCTCAGAAACTAAGTCTTTTTCCAGACTTATTAAATTGCTGCTAACATTAAACGAGACTTAACACGTATAACTTAATCTTTTCCATTAAGTTAACAACATACCGTTGAATCATTCGATTAACGATTCGGTAGAGCTCGGTAACACGTAGTTACCGTTTTTGCTTAGAAACTTTTTAGATATTCCATGTTAGGAATATTGTAGGATGCACGCTAGCGAGTCTCATCTTGGAAGCGACATCACAAAGTCGTATTTAGCTAGCTTTGCACAGGAATATTCAGGCGAGTTCATAACCCCCACTTTTTACTGTTTTACATTCTTTTTGTAAATGTTTTCGGGGTGGAAAGACATGCACGGTTTTCAGAAACATACAAAGTTTTGAACAAACGTAAAACTCGTATTTCTAAATCATATCACGAATGGATTTTGTGGAACTCAAATGATTTACGAAAGGTTTATACTAAACATACCGGTTTTTACAAAACAAATGCGTATTTTCGAAATGTGAATGATTTTTCGTAACTAGGGAGTCAGTCAGGGTGGTTGGGTAGGTTCAGCCAGGGTGGCTGGGGAGGTTCAGCCAGGGTGGCTGGGAAGGCTCAGTCAGGGTGGCTGGGGAGGTTCAGCCAGGGTGGCTGGGGTGGAATATATGTTACAGTAATTACGAGTACTTTATACATGGTATGGTTAGCGTAAGGAGGTTTACTACTTAGATCATGTGAGTGGGTAGGCGGAAACTTGAGGCCATTAATCCTCATGGTAGGACCGAGGGACAGGAGCGGTAGATCTATCTGGGTGTAGCGAGCCCAGCCCCAGGTCCAGCATAACGGACCTCGGGGTGACTTAGTGCCCGACGCATAAATCCGCTAGGTTTGAGTCTTCCTACTTGCACTTCACACATATCAATCGCCTTGCAAACCATTGGTGATCTCTTTTTCCTTATTTGCTACATACCAGGGATTTTATACTTACGGAAACTTCTTGTTCATACAAATTAACTACCATGTTTTATACAAATACAAGGCTTTACAAATACATGGTTTTATGAACATAACGTGTTACAAACACAACATTTCCATATAACTTGGCAAGAAAATGATTTTTAAATTCATTTTCTCAATACTATTTCAAAAACCGGTTATTCAAAGATTTATTTCAAATCTTTCACAATACCAAAGTTTTATTTCAAACCTTTCAGAACTCAAAAGATTTATCTCAAATCTTTTACGAACAAACTATGAACTCGCTCAACTTTATGTTGACTTTTTCGCATGTTCTTTCTCAGGTTGCATTCTAAGACAAGGCGCGGTTGGAATAGGATAACCATGAAGAGTCGAGTACTTAGTGGCGTTCATTTTCTAGAAAGTCTTAGCTTATTTGCTTCCGCTATGCAATGAAGATACCAGTCCAGTCACGCCAATGCTCTGATAATTTCAGGGTGTGACAGATTGGTATCAGAGCTATAGGTTACAACGAATTAGGTTTCTGTTGTGATTCCTAGGCTCTAACCTCACCTTTCCCCCTGGGGACTTAGATCGTTGAGACATTGAACACATACAGAACGCCTAGTACTCGAATATGGTCTCTAACCGTTGCCGAAAAACAAGCAGTCAAAATATTGTTTTCAAACATACGCTAAAATGGTGTTTTATACACGATACACAAAACATACGCGTACAGTGCACAACACTCTGAGAGTTTAGGAAACATGCATTTGAGACCTTCGGAAAAGGGAATTCAGTCTGAGAAACTAGAAGATTCAGTCTGAGAGGCTGGGAAGGT
This sequence comes from Helianthus annuus, assembly GCF_002127325.2. Classification (NCBI taxonomy): domain Eukaryota; kingdom Viridiplantae; phylum Streptophyta; class Magnoliopsida; order Asterales; family Asteraceae; genus Helianthus; species Helianthus annuus. Next base: position 163,465,630 of record NC_035444.2, read on the forward strand.
AGTCTGAGAGACTAGAAGATTCAGTCTGAGAGGCTGGGAGGATAGTCTAGGGGGACTAGAAGATTCAGTCTGAGAGGCTGGGATGGTAGTCTGAGAGACTAGAAGATTCAGTCTGAGAGACTGGGAGGATAGTCTAGTGGGACTAGGAGATTCAGTCTGGGAGGCTGGAAGGATAGTCTAGTGGGACTAGGAGATTCAGTCTGGGAGGCTGGAAGGATAGTCTAGTGGGACTAGGAGATTCAGTCTGGGAGGCTGGAAGGATAGTCTAGTGGGACTAGGAGATTCAGTCTGAGAGGCTGGAAGGATAGTCTAGTGAGACTAGGAGATTCAGTCTGAGAGGCTGGGAGGATAGTCTAGTGGGACTAGAAGATTCAGTCTGAGAGGCTGGGAGGATAATCTAGTGGGACTAGAAGATTCAGTCTGAGAGGCTGGGAGGATAGTCTAGTGGGACTAGGAGATTCAGTCTGGGAGGCTGGAAGGATAGTCTAGTGGGACTAGGAGATTCAGTCTGGGAGGCTGGAAGGATAGTCTAGTGGGACTAGGAGATTCAGTCTAGGAGGCTGGAAGGATAGTCTAGTGGGACTAGGAGATTTAGTCTGAGAGGCTGGGAGGATAATCTAGTGGGACTAGAAGATTCAGTCTGAGAGGCTGGGAGGATAGTCTAGTGGGACTAGGAGATTCAGTCTGAGAGGCTGGGAGGATAGACTAGTGAGACTAGGGGAATTACTTGATTGCTTATTGATGACTAACATGCTTATTTGATTATACGATCGATTATTTGTGCATGGTCATCACGTAGGAACCGCGAATATTAACTCGGGTACACACTATTATCCATATTGTCTATGATAGTTTAACTTCCCGAGCAGGCAGCCTACGCATAACAAAACGCTAGCGCACGAGAATACATGGAACTCAATTTTTACGTCAACGAATGTCGGGGTATATCACCTTCTACGTGGCACACAACGCTAGTGCACAGGTATACGTGAAACTTAAGCTTACATCAACGGAGGTTGAAGTACGTCACATACTACCATCGAGGCGAGGCCTTTGAAAAGACGTGATGGCGCAATTCAACGACGACGCTAAATTCCTGTCAACAGGAGAACTAACGACCAGGAAACGGTAACATGTCACGTGATCCCGCAACGACACGAATCACTACAAGGGAAAGACGTATGTCTCCACATTCCCCCTATTTCGGATAACGACGAATACGCTATGTTTGACATTCCATGGTAATGTCACCTAACAATTGGTCGTCACACGAAACTCCAGGTAAAGTCCTCAAATTTCTTCTGTTGAAATTTCGACTTTCACACTTACTGAGTAGGTTTTCGTATCTCTACTCCTCTTAATGGTCACTGTGTCACGATCATTTCTTTCAGTATAGCGAACACTAATTGCTTCATTTCTTGGAAAATTTATATGTTGCACATGCATCGTTTGTTAGGCATGTGGTTTCGTTTCAAATAAGCGTTTCATTAAAGTTCAAATATTGCTTCGCTAAATCTAAATTATCGATTTGTGATTCGAATGAACCGCGTTATTGTAAATGTTGGCTCCTTTGTTATCAAGTCAACACATTTTCTTGAAAACTTCTTTTCTCTTCAAGTTACACACATGGTTTTCGTCGTCACCATGCCGAAATTTCCTTTTTGGAACATAAATATTTTTGTCGGATTGCGCTAAAACCAAGTTCAATTGTTTGAACTTGTCCATTACACATATTCACATCAGAGCATCATATGATGTATTGAGGGCATCATATTCAAAATTCGTTTTAACAAGTGTTTCGTTTGTCCCGAGTCCAAATAAACTGGTTTGGCAATCGACTCCATTAAACTGTTTGTTGATTTCGACACCTTGTGGTGGTGTTTTCACTTAACTAAAGCTTGCGCTAAACTCATTTCGGCATCTCATGCACGGATTTAAATATTACTTATTGATTGCTTTAAATCTGCTTTGATTTATCATAATTAAAACAGTCTTAACACAATCGTGTGATAAGACAAGGGTACACAAAATTCGTTTCATATTCCGGTGTACCTTCTAACGGTCCTTTCAACATCGATCGACTATCTTACGATATTCATTGCTTCTGCACCTTCGATCGAGAATATTATTTCCTTGGTGTTTCATTTTCAATTGAAAATTCTATGATGTCATTTGGATCGAACTTTCAGATTCCCTTTACTGCGCATTCATTTGACTTCAAACACGGTGAATTTGTTTGATCACCACTATTATTGGATTGTTTAAATCATTACGACACCTTGTGGTGTTGGTACAAACTTGTAGCTTGGGCTAATCATGATCGATCGTTTCATGCAAAACACAGGTGATACTTGTTCGATCACCGGTATTATTGAATTATTTCATTCATTACGACACCTTGAGGCGTCGGTATAACTTGCAGCTTGTGCTGATCACGATCGAGCGTTTCATGCAAACTATTATATTTGAGATGGTTGATTCTAAGTTCATCCAGTGGATGCTTTTGCTTCTAGAACTCGTTTACATGTTATAAACTTCACATGGAATTCGATTGGTCGAAGATCCTGTTCATTGTTGGATCCTGTTAACTTAGTCACACTAGTGATTGTATCTATACATCTTGTTTTCCCTTGACATCAACTTTTGAAACACAATTCTGAAGAGATAACATAGTCTAAATTTCGAGGACGAAATTTCTGTAACAGGGGGAGAATGTGACAACCGGTAATTTACGGATCTTAATTACGTGATTAACAGGTGATTACGCAATAATAAATAGTGTTTATGATGCTAATTAACTTAATTAGGCCTTTGGGGTGCCCAGGAACGTTTGTTCAGCTATACAGTACGCGTATGAGGATTCGCGTGGAATCTGCAAAACATCAAACAACAACGGACTGACACCGTACAAAATACTGACAACGCCAACAAATACGGATGTTACACGAATATTTTATGCTTATGGAGTTAGGTCGCGATACCGGGTCTCATAGGAATTGGGGGCCACCTACACACGAGACGGGCTTGTGGGCCCTGGGCCCAAGCCTACACCTGCACATAATATATTACATCTTTACTACACGATTTTTTTTTCTTGTGAATCTTACCAAAAATCTCTAACGGAATCTACAAGATTTACACAAATCTTCCAAGATCTCTACAAAAGATCTTGATTTAAAGGATATATCATCCACCCTGAAGGTAACTTGAATATACCATAGGCATAAAAGACACTCTGGTCTATAAAAGAAACCCCTGCTTGCCTTTCCCTTCTCACTCGAACATATTCAGACACAAGAACAAAGGTATGAGAACCTTATCTACTCCTACTCTCTTCTCCTCACTATCAAAACACCAGACAACATACATAACCCCTCACATAAAATACCCCTCTCTCTCATTCTTACCTAAACAAGCACAGAGGAATAAACTCCTCACAAAACAAAACCCAACCCAGCCACACCCTTTCCCTCCCTCTCGATCTTTTCTCGGTGAGGACAAGCACCCGACCGGCGAGACCACCGGCGGAGCTCCAGTTGGTCAGATGGTTCCGGTGAGACCCCCATGCCTCCCCTGTTTTTCTTTCTTGTCTGACGGATCGGACCACCGCCACCACCACCACTGCGGCGACTAACAGAGAGAGAGAGAGAGAGAGAGAGAGAGAGAAAGACTGAGAGAGAAGAGAGAGAAAGGGGCGATGAGGGAGAGAGAGAGAAGCACCGAGAGATAGAAAGGGCGAGCAGAAGAGGGTGACGTCGGAAGACGGCACCGCCGTCTGTGGCGGAGCCACGGTTTGGCACGGCGGCGACGGTGACAGTGGTAAGTGTTTACTCAGTTTGTTTTGATTTTGATTCGAGTTCTGGTTAAGTTCCATCTCGCGTACAGTTCGGGTTTCGGGTCAGATTCAAGAGGGTGGCTCGGTTCAGTTTCAAATAGATGGTTCGGGGTCGAGGTTGGGTTCGGATCAGTTTCAGACTTCATGTTCAGCAAGTCAACAATTTCGATTCGAGTCGAGCGGCTTCGGGTCAGTTGCGGACAACAAGTCAAACCGAGTCAACCCACTGACTCGGTCAACTCAGCTGGTCAAACTGTGGGTCAACTCAGTCTACGAAAGCAGCGCGAAAGTTTTGGTAAAGATTTTAGCATCGCGATTAATATTTACATTGTTTTGATTTAACGAGCTCGAACCGAACAAACGACGAATCATTAATTGAGTATTTACTTGGATTTGCTTATTATTTCGTTTATATAATTTGGTTATATAAAAATTATCGAATAGCTGATTGCTTTTTGAAAATCGACACTTTAGTTGTCAGGGCCGTCCAAAAACAGAGGAAACTCTGCCCGATTTTCGAGAAAGTCCATAAAATAAAACGAGTTTTTATTATAAAACGAAACTATCGGGTCCAAACAACCTTCTATGAAAACAAATACAAATATATACTTACTTTCGACGACATTACATAACCTACAAAGCATGTTTATAACATTTCGACAAACCGCATAACAAAACTTGATGGTTTTATAAAATCAATATCTTCAGTTATATTTATTTCCAAACAACGAACAACTCGGATTCTTTTCAAAATAAATATAGTTATATATTTATTCCAAATATCGTACAACACGAATTCTTTTACAAAAATAAATATGGGTTATATATTTATTTTCAAACATAACAACTCGACGATTCCTCTATAAGATAAATATAACTCTTCATATTTATTTTATACGCCTAAAACGGCATATACGTATATTTTTGGCAAATATACACAAGACGTGATATATATAATACACGTTATTATATATTATTTTCATACGAAACGCGATACGAGTTTGTTATATGATATTTTCATAGAAATATTCTTTTTATACACGTACGACTACTCGAGACGTCTAGCGCGATGATAATGATATATTTATATTTTTATATAAATATTTATTTATTTATTTTAAGTCTCTCAGAAACTAAGTCTTTTTCAAGACTTATTAAATTGCTGCTAACATTAAACGAGACTTAACACGTATAACTTAATCTTTTCCATTAAGTTAACAACATACCGTTGAATCGTTCGATTAACGATTCGGTAGAGCTCGGTAACACGTAGTTACCGTTTTTGCTTAGAAACTTATTAGATATTCCGTGTTAGGAATATTGTAGGATGCACGCTAGCGAGTCTCATCTTGGAAGCGACATCACAAAGTCGTATTTAGCTAGCTTTGCACAGGAATATTCAGGCGAGTTCATAACCCCCACTTTTTACTGTTTTACATTCTTTTTGTAAATGTTTTCGGGGTGGAAAGACATGCACGGTTTTCAGAAACATACAAAGTTTTGAACAAACGTAAAACTCGTATTTCTAAATCATATCATGAATGGATTTCGAGGAACTCAAATGATTTACGAAAGGTTTATACTAAACATACCGGTTTTTACAAAACAAATGCGTATTTTCGAAATGTGAATGATTTTTCGTAACTAGGGAGTCAGTCAGGGTGGCTGGGTAGGTTCAGCCAGGGTGGCTGGGGAGGTTCAGCCAGGGTGGCTGGGGTGGAATATATGTTACAGTAATTACGAGTACTTTATACATGGTATGGTTAGCGTAAGGAGGTTTACTACTTAGATCATGTGAGTGGGTAGGCGGAAACTTGAGGCCATTAATCCTCATGGTAGGACCGAGGGACAGGAGCGGTAGATCTATCTGGGTGTAGCGAGCCCAGCCCCAGGTCCAGCATAACGGACCTCGGGGTGACTTAGTGCCCGACGCATAAATCCGCTAGGTTTGAGTCTTCCTACTTGCACTTCACACATATCAATGGCCTTGCAAACCATTGGTGATCTCTTTTTCCTTATTTGCTACATACCAGGGATTTTATACTTACGGAAACTTCTTGTTCATACAAATTAACTACCATGTTTTATACAAATACAAGGCTTTACAAATACATGGTTTTATGAACATAACGTGTTACAAACACAACATTTCCATATAACTTGGCAAGAAAATGATTTTTAAATTCATTTTCTCAATACTATTTCAAAAACCGGTTATTCAAAGATTTATTTCAAATCTTTCACAATACCAAAGTTTTATTTCAAACCTTTCAGAACTCAAAAGATTTATCTCAAATCTTTTACGAACAAACTATGAACTCGCTCAACTTTATGTTGACTTTTTCGCATGTTCTTTCTCAGGTTGCATTCTAAGACAAGGCGCGGTTGGAATAGGATAACCATGAAGAGTCGAGTACTTAGTGGCGTTCATTTTCTAGAAAGTCTTAGCTTATTTGCTTCCGTTGTGCAATGAAAATACCCGTCCAGTCACGCCAATGCTCTGATAATTTCGGGGTGTGACACAGAACATATTAGTCAGGATATCCTATCAGGATATATATGCAGGATATGTAGCAGGATATTACCTTGTTGAGGAAGGATGTCATTGGCTCTAAGGAGTCAGAAAAGCTGAGCTCATCATAGGAGAACCCTTCGAAGCCTGGGGCACTAACTTCAGAGCCCTTCCTCTTTTTTGTTGTGGAAGCACGGGTCCTTGGATTAGCCTTAGGGGCCGGGAGTGGCTTGGAGCTGGTGGCAGCAGGTGTCTCTTTCTTGACCATGACTGGAGTAGGATAGCTGTCGAGTTCGTCAAGGTCAAGGAGGATTGGAACTTTGCTGGAATCTGCACACAGGGAGTAAAAATTCTTTCCTAAATATTTCAAATAAAAGCATGTGTGCAGGATATTGAGCAGGATCCTTACCAGACATGTTTACACTGGAAAGAGGGATTGGAGACGGTGGAGATGGGTTAAAACTTCTTTCAGCTTCGGGAAGGAGTCTGATAACGTCAATCCTCTTCTGTGATTCAGCAAAGGGAGGTGCAAGCTTCCTAAAATCAGATGTGTACAAGAAAATAACAAAGTCAGTTCAAGATATGTGGCAGGATATAAGACAGGATTGTCCTAATGTCACACCCCCAAAATCCACACGCGGAGTATCACCGCTTGGAGGCGTGACTGACCAGGATCAAGCCACCAATCATATAGAACAACGTAAATAGTAAAAGTAAATGTCATTAAACCAAACCAATCAATATGAAAGGTGTTCAAAGCATAAGTATAAATTCAACGTTTAGCGGAAGCAAATGGGTAAAAGCCCAATCATAAGTAAAGTATGAAATGTCAAATGTTTAATCAAATCATTCATGATCCTTGTCCACAATGACCGCGCCTCCCTGTGTAAGCTCCACGTATACCTAACGACCTGCAATGTGACAACTCGAAATTTAGAACCTTCGATGTATCTTGATGTAACGTGTTTGAACATATATGACTAATTGAATCGTTAAACTATATGATTTATATGTGTACATTCTATGTGACTATGTGCTATGTGTATACGTATGCGTGAATGTATGCGACCCGAGACAACAAGGACCCGACTCGAGACCATGTGGCCTCGAGTGAACAGTAGCCGGTTGGGCCATTTGGGCCGTAAAACCCCTTAGCCGATTTGCAAACCCATTAGGGTGCACCTTGTGGAACTAATATATATATCATACTTCTTGCCAACCTTGCCATTCTTTGGGCAACCATACACACTCACTCTCACACACTCTCCTACTTCCCTCTCACTAAAACCCTAGAGACACAAACACACTCCTCATTTTCGGATTGGATTCTTGGATCGGCTCACACACACAATCGGTTGGAAGCTCACACACATCCTCGAAACCCATCAACCGGTTAGTATTTATGATGTTTATTGATTAATGTTTGTTGTTGTTGAATGATAATATGAAGGATATGATTTAACTAGTGTAGGGTATGCTTGATGATGTTTTATGTGTGTGATGATGATAAATCGATTAACATGTCTTGATTTTGAATGTATTGCATGAAGAGTTATGATATTTGGTGTTTAAATGAAGCTTAAACCACTAGTTGTTGATGTTCATGAAACCGATTTACATATGTCATATAATCGGCTTAGTATAGAACCGAGTTTGTGGAGTTATGTTAAATGTGTGATGTTGCGATTCATGATTATGTTTATGATTGATGCAAAATGTATAGAATAAGGGTTGTTTAGGTTATGAACATTGATGAACATGATGAATGTGTTTTGAATGTATATGAAGAACAACTTGAATGTGCTTTGAAGGTGCTTTGAATATTTGAAATCTGAATTGTTTGATCCATTTTGGGTAAATGTTAGACAACAAGACATGTTTAGTGGATAGTACATAATTCTGCATGAATTTCATTGGATAGTACAAACTATGAAGGATCAGCAGGTGCTGGGGAGTCGAAACACCCGGTTGCGACTCGAAACCATAGCATGACAAGCCGAGACCATAGTTGCGACATAGGTTGCGAGTCCGGTTACGACTCGAGACCATAGCGTGACAAGCCGAGACCACAGGTTGCGACACAGGTTGCGAGTCCCGTTGCGACTCGAGACCAATACCAGCATAACCCGCAACCATGCTTGCGAGTCCGGTTGCGACTCGAAACCACGCTTATTGGGCTTGCTTAATTACGGGCCTAAGTTAATGGGCCGGCCTTATGGACTCCTTGTGCTACTGTTTAATGCATGTTTTGGGCTTAGGTAATTGGGCTGAACATATGGGCTATACGTGCTACTGTTAATTGAGTATGTTATTGATGAACTGCCATGCCATGATTTCTACTTGTACGTGCACTGCTTGGTTCGAATCTGATATAAGTGGTATCTATGTTAGGACATAGTTGACCACTTGCAACTTGATTGACCTTTCTGTGATTAACTGCCGAGCAAACCGAGGTGAGTTCACACCCTTTACAAAGCATGGGATTCCCTGGGTTGGGAACGGGGTTAAGGAACGTGGATTCCTCGTCCTCCTTGGGTAGGACAGCAATGGTTCAGGAATGTAATTCCTCGTCCTTGTGGACGGATAACTCGTACTAGACCAAAACTCTATCACGAAGTCCCTCCTTTTTATATCGACTTAATCGTCGGGCCAATGGCGAGCGGGTCATTAGTTAGATAGCGCTATTTAGGTCTGACAAACCTCACACCGTGCCGCAGAGGACGGGCGTGAACTAATGGATCTGGGGCACGTCAATGATGATAGACATTGACAGTTTCAGGGCACATAAACATGACTACAGTCAGCAGTCGATATGGTAACGAGTCTAGTGTACGTATGGGGTAGCCCCCACGGCCGAGATGCCTGATAACTAACACGGGGTAGCCCCCACGGCTGGAATGCCAGAATACCCGGGAATGAACAAGTCACGTTTTTAAACTACGGGGTAACCCCCACGGCAGGATGCCAGATAAAGGAAACTGTTTTCGAAACAACTAAAACGAACACCTAACTGTGAACTCACTCAACTAGTTGTTGACTCGTTACTACATGCTTTGCAGGACCATAGGTACTCAGCTGGAGCTTGCATGGAGGAGAGTCGTTGTGGGACACGGATTGCTGCGTACCATGTTAAACTTGAAACAATTGAACTTATGTTTTACTTTTGAGACTTATGCTTCCGCTTGCAACTTAAACTTTGTTTTTGTTTGAACACCAATCGTATTGGTTAGACTTTTATACCTATTTATATGCTTGTTCAGTATGATTGGTGGCTGGATCCTGGTCAGTCACGCTTCCAAGCGGTAGTACTCCGCGGGTGGATTTTGGGGGTGTGACAGATTGGTATCAGAGCCATTGGTTATAGTGAACTAGGTTTTAATAAAGGAAAAACGTTTTTGTTAAAACCAGACTATAACCGGTATAGTGCTCAACGGTCCACAACGACACTTCACATGCAAGGCTCGACATTCTAGGTGATATGATATGTGTATATTGCCTACTTGTTAGTTACATAGTACATTGCCCATGGTATGCTTGATCAGTATAACTACTGTTGCTTGAACACGTGTGTGCTTACTCTATCCTACTATCGTACTTTCACGGACCTCTCTCACTCGTGTTACTCTTGTTATGAAGAATCATGTCTGGACGCGTTAACATGACACAAGCCCAGTTGACGGCTTTGATCAACGAACGAGTTGCCGCAGCACTTGCAGCTGCAAACGCAGGAGGTATATCCTGCAGTCCGAACTTATCCTAGGATCTTTAGGGTCCTACCCTCATGAACCAACCTTTGTGTTAAACTCTGTCTTTCTTTCCACTTACCTTAGGTCAACATGCTCAACCTCCCGTGTGCACATTTAAGACCTTTATGGACTGCCGACCCACTACTTTTAGCGGAACTGAAGGAGCAGTAGGTCTCCTCCACTGGTTTGAGAAACTGGAGTCTGTGTTCGAAATGTGTGAGTGCCCTGAAGCGCGCAGGGTGAAGTATGCTACTGGTACTCTCGAGGGTTTGGCCCTCACGTGGTGGAATGCTCAAGTGCAAATGCTGGGGTTGGTTGCTGCCAACGCCACCCCATGGCAAACTTTCAAGGAAATGATCAAGGAGGAATACTGCAGTCGTGATGACATTCATAAGCTGGAAGATGAGTTCTACAACCTCAAGATGACGGGGTCAGAGATTGAGGCATACACTAAGAGATCGCATGAGCTTGCCTTATTGTGTCCTACTATGGTGGACCCTCCGTATAAGCGAATCGAACTCTATATCAAGGGTTTGGTGCCAGAGATCCAAAGTCATGTGACATCAGCAAACTTGACCACCATCCAGCAGGTCGTTCAGTTGGCTCACCGTCTTACTGACCAAGCGGTGGAGCAGAACAGGTTACCAAAGCGCATAGGCGCTGCAACTACTTCTGGTACCTCTAGTGAGAACAAACGGAAATGGGATGGAAATTCAAGCAAGGGTTCAACTTCTGTGCAATCTCAGTCTCAGCAAAGGAAGACTGACGACCACAAGAGCCCCAGTCAGCAATCGTCTGGTGGTCAAAGTCATGGTGGGTACAAGGGGAATCACCCCAAATGCAATCGCTGCAACCTACACCACAGTGGGCCATGCACCAGGGGCAACTGTCATCGGTGCAATAAGCCTGGTCATGTTGCAAAGGATTGCAGGAGCTTATACCCCGCCAATCAGAATCGTCAGCAAACACAGCAGAACCAGCGACAGCAGCAGGGTAACAACAAAGGGTGCTTTCAGTGTGGAGCTGAAGGCCACTTCAAGAAAGATTGTCCTCAACTGAACCAGAACAACCACAACAACAATCAGGGGAATGGCCACAATGGGAACAACAACAACAACAATGGTGCTAGGGGGCGAGTGTTCGTGATTGGCCAAGGTGAAGCAAGGAATGACCCCAATGTGGTGACGGGTAAGTTCCTTCTCGACGACTTTTATGTTACAGTCTTATTTGATTCGGGTGCCGATACTAGCTATGTGTCACTAGAAGTTAGTCAAATGCTTAAGCGTATTCCAACACCCCTGAGCAACAAGCACACTGTAGAGCTAGCTAATGGTAGGAGTCTGGAGGCCTCACACGTAGTCAAAGGTTGCAAACTTGTCCTCGCTAACCAGACCTTCTCTATTGACCTTATCCCTATCGTCTTGGGTAGTTTCGACGTTGTCATTGGGATGGATTGGTTATCCCAACACCGAGCAGAGATTCTTTGCAACGAGAAGATCGTTCGTATTCCTGGTTTTGGTAATGAACCTCTCCTGATTCGTGGCGACAAGAGAAGTGCTGTTGAGAACATCATCTCTCTTCTTAAGGCCCAGAAGTGCTTACGAAAGGGCCACACTGCAGTTTTGGCTCTCGTTACTGACACCACAGAGAAAGAGAAGAAGCTAGAAGATTTTCCAGTTGTACGTGACTATCCTGAGGTATTCCCTGAGGAATTACCTGGTCTCCCACCCCATCGCCAAGTCGAGTTTCAGATTGAACTAGCTCCTGGAGCTGCGCCTATAGCACGTGCACCTTATCGTTTAGCTCCATCAGAGTTGGAAGAACTCTCCACGCAACTATAAGAACTCTTGGATAAAGGTTTTATTCGTCCTAGCTCATCGCCTTGGGGAGCTCCAGTATTATTTGTGAAGAAGAAGGACGGTACCTTCAGAATGTGTATCGACTATCGTGAACTCAACAAGGTGACTGTGAAGAACCGTTATCCTCTACCGCGCATTGACGACTTGTTCGACCAGTTGCAGGGGTCGAGCTACTATTCGAAGATCGATCTGAGATCGGGATATCACCAGCTGAGAGTTCGAGAAGAGGATGTCTCTAAGACAGCCTTTAGAACTCGATATGGGCACTATGAGTTTTTGGTCATGCCGTTTGGGCTGACAAACGCACCCGCAGTTTTCATGGACTTGATGAACCGAGTATGCAAGCCTTATCTGGACAAGTTCGTTATAGTCTTCATCGACGACATCCTGATCTATTCTAAGAGTCAGGAGGAGCACGAACAACATCAACGGCTTATTCTGGAACTCCTTCGGACAGAACAGCTTTATGCAAAGTTCTCGAAATGCGACTTCTGGCTTCGTGAGGTCCATTTCCTAGGCCACGTGGTAAACAAAGATGGGATTCACGTTGATCCATCCAAAGTAGACTCTATTAAGAACTGGCCTGCGCCACGCACACCAAAGGAAATTCGCCAATTCTTGGGATTGGCAGGTTACTACAGGAGATTCATTAAGGATTTTTCTAAGATTGCACAGCCTCTCACCTCGCTAACGCAGAAAGGCGTTGTTTATCATTGGGGAAATGCACAAGAATTAGCCTTTCAACATCTAAAGGATAGACTGTGATGCATCAATTCAAGGTCTTGGTTGTGTATTGATGCAACGAGATAAAGTCATAGCCTACGCCTCACGCCAACTCAAGGTTCATGAAAAGAACTACACTACGCATGATTTAGAGCTGGGAGCCGTTGTTTTCGCACTTAAGCTCTGGCGGCATTACCTGTACGGAACCAAGTGCGCCATCTACACCGACCACAGGAGCCTAGAGCACATATTCAAGCAGAAGGAACTGAATATGCGGCAACGACGATGGGTCGAGCTACTAAATGACTACGAGTGCTCCATCAGGTATCACCCGGGCAAGGCGAATGTTGTGGCCGACGCCCTAAGTCGAAAGGACACTGCGCCTAAGCGCGTAAGAGCTTTACAACTCACGATCCATTCTAATCTACCTTCGTAAATACGAGCTGCTCAGATAGAAGCACTGAAACCAGAAAACGTAAGGGCCGAAGCCCTACGCGGGTCAAGACAACGCTTAGAGCAGAAGGAAGACGGTGCTTACTACGTAACAGGACGCATTTGGGTCCCACTCTATGGCGACTTACGAGAACTTGTAATGGATGAAGCACACAAATCTCGCTACTCGGTACACCCTGGTTCGGATAAGATGTACCACGATATTAAAACTACGTATTGGTGGCCTAGCATGAAGGCCCACATAGCAACTTACGTCAGCAAGTGTTTGACTTGTGCCCGAGTCAAGACAGAATATCAGAAACCCTCAGGCCTACTCCAACAACCAGAGATACCACAATGGAAGTGGGAGCAAATTTCCATGGATTTCGTTACTGGCCTACCCAGATCTCAACGCGGAAACGATACCATTTGGGTGATCGTGGATCGACTCACGAAATCCGCACACTTCTTGGCAATTAAGGAAACGGATAAATTCTCCACTTTAGCGGAAATATACCTCAAGGAAGTTGTTTCGAGGCACGGGGTGCCCACCTCCATCATCTCCGATCGAGACGCACGTTTTACTTCAAAGCTTTGGCAAGCAATGCACAAGTCCTTTGGCTCACGTTTGGATATGAGCACAGCGTATCACCCGCAGACGGACGGACAGTCCGAGCGCACTATTCAGACCTTAGAAGACATGCTTCGTGCATGTGTAATCGACTTTGGCAACAGCTGGGAAAAACATCTGCCACTCGTGGAATTCTCGTACAATAACAGCTACCACACTAGCATCAGAGCTGCTCCGTTCGAGGCATTGTACGGACGTAAATGCCGGTCACCTCTTTGTTGGGCAGAGGTGGGGGATAGTCAGATCACTGGTCCAGAACATGTGGTAGACACTACTAAGCGGATTGCTCAAATACGACAACGCATGGCGGCCGCTCGAGACCGTCAGAAGGCCTACGCCGATAAGGGCAGGAAACCACTTGAGCTCCAGGTTGGGGAGCGGGTATTACTCAAAGTTTCGCCCTGGAAGGGTGTGGTTCGTTTTGGTAAACGAGGCAAACTCAACCCACGATACGTTGGACCTTTCGAAATCATTGAGAAAATAGGCAAGGTGGCCTACAGACTGAACTTACCAGCAGAACTCGGTGCAGTTCACAACGTTTTTCATGTGTCGAATCTGAAGAAGTGTCTGTCAGATGAGACCCACGTAGTTCCTCTGAAGGAACTCACGATCGACGAACAGTTGAAATTCGTCGAGGAACCAGTCGAAATCACGGACCGGGATGTTAAGGTCCTCAAGAGCACTAGAATACCTCTCGTTCGAGTTCGTTGGAACTCACGTCGCGGCCCAGAGTTCACCTGGGAGCGCGAAGATCAGATGAAACAAAAGTATCCCCAACTGTTTGCAAACAGTACGACCACTACTGAGGCTGAAGCTACGGAATTTCGGGACGAAATTCCAGATAAACGGGGGGAGGATGTGACACCCCAGGAAAACCGAGAAAACCATACAACTTAACTAGCTTCCTCAGTGAGTGCCATCAAATTTCGGGACGAAATTTCTTTCAACTTGGGGATGATGTGACAACTCGAAATTTAGAACCTTCGATGTATCTTGATGTAACGTGTTTGAACATATATGACTAATTGAATCGTTAAACTATATGATTTATATGTGTACATTCTATGTGACTATGTGCTATGTGTATACGTATGCGTGAATGTATGCGACCCGAGACAACAAGGACCCGACTCGAGACCATGTGGCCTCGAGTGAACAGTAGCCGGTTGGGCCATTTGGGCCGTAAAACCCCTTAGCCGATTTGCAAACCCATTAGGGTGCACCTTGTGGAACTAATATATATATCATACTTCTTGCCAACCTTGCCATTCTTTGGGCAACCATACACACTCACTCTCACACACTCTCCTACTTCCCTCTCACTAAAACCCTAGAGACACAAACACACTCCTCATTTTCGGATTGGATTCTTGGATCGGCTCACACACACAATCGGTTGGAAGCTCACACACATCCTCGAAACCCATCAACCGGTTAGTATTTATGATGTTTATTGATTAATGTTTGTTGTTGTTGAATGATAATATGAAGGATATGATTTAACTAGTGTAGGGTATGCTTGATGATGTTTTATGTGTGTGATGATGATAAATCGATTAACATGTCTTGATTTTGAATGTATTGCATGAAGAGTTATGATATTTGGTGTTTAAATGAAGCTTAAACCACTAGTTGTTGATGTTCATGAAACCGATTTACATATGTCATATAATCGGCTTAGTATAGAACCGAGTTTGTGGAGTTATGTTAAATGTGTGATGTTGCGATTCATGATTATGTTTATGATTGATGCAAAATGTATAGAATAAGGGTTGTTTAGGTTATGAACATTGATGAACATGATGAATGTGTTTTGAATGTATATGAAGAACAACTTGAATGTGCTTTGAAGGTGCTTTGAATATTTGAAATCTGAATTGTTTGATCCATTTTGGGTAAATGTTAGACAACAAGACATGTTTAGTGGATAGTACATAATTCTGCATGAATTTCATTGGATAGTACAAACTGTGAAGGATCAGCAGGTGTTGGGGAGTCGAAACACCCGGTTGCCACTCGAAACCATAGCATGACAAGCCGAGACCATAGTTGCGACATAGGTTGCGAGTCCGGTTACGACTCGAGACCATAGCGTGACAAGCCGAGACCACAGGTTGCGACACAGGTTGCGAGTCCCGTTGCGACTCGAGACCAATACCAGCATAACCCGCAACCATGCTTGCGAGTCCGGTTGCGACTCGAAACCACGCTTATTGGGCTTGCTTAATTACGGGCCTAAGTTAATGGGCCGGCCTTATGGACTCCTTGTGCTACTGTTTAATGCATGTTTTGGGCTTAGGTAATTGGGCTGAACATATGGGCTATACGTGCTACTGTTAATTGAGTATGTTATTGATGAACTGCCATGCCATGATTTCTACTTGTACGTGCACTGCTTGGTTCGAATCTGATATAAGTGGTATCTATGTTAGGACATAGTTGACCACTTGCAACTTGATTGACCTTTCTGTGATTAACTGCTGAGCAAACCGAGGTGAGTTCACACCCTTTACAAAGCATGGGATTCCCTGGGTTGGGAACGGGGTTAAGGAACGTGGATTCCTCGTCCTCCTTGGGTAGGACAGCAATGGTTCAGGAATGTAATTCCTCGTCCTTGTGGACGGATAACTCGTACTAGACCAAAACTCTATCACGAAGTCCCTCCTTTTTATATCGACTTAATCGCCGGGCCAATGGCGAGCGGGTCATTAGTTAGATAGCGCTATTTAGGTCTGACAAACCTCACACCGTGCCGCAGAGGACGGGCGTGAACTAATGGATCTGGGGCACGTCAATGATGATAGACATTGACAGTTTCAGGGCACATAAACATGACTACAGTCAGCAGTCGATATGGTAACGAGTCTAGTGTACGTATGGGGTAGCCCCCACGGCCGAGATGCCTGATAACTAACACGGGGTAGCCCCCACGGCTGGAATGCCAGAATAACCGGGAGTGAACAAGTCACGTTTTTAAACTACGGGGTAACCCCCACGGCAGGATGCCAGATAAAGGAAACTGTTTTCGAAACAACTAAAAAGAACACCTAACTGTGAACTCACTCAACTAGTTGTTGACTCGTTACTACATGCTTTGCAGGACCATAGGTACTCAGCTGGAGCTTGCATGGAGGAGAGTCGTTGTGGGACACGGATTGCTGCGTACCATGTTAAACTTGAAACAATTGAACTTATGTTTTACTTTTGAGACTTATGCTTCCGCTTGCAACTTAAACTTTGTTTTTTGTTTGAACACCACTCGTATTGGTTAGACTTTTATAACTATTTATATGCTCGTTCAGTATGATTGGTGGCTGGATCCTGGTCAGTCACGCTTCCAAGCGGTAGTACTCCGCGGGTGGATTTTGGGGGTGTGACATGCAAGGCATGTAACAGAGAGTCAACAACTAGTTGAGCGAGTTCACAGTAAGTAAGTTCGTAATAGTAAGTATGTTTCGTAACGTGTGGCTCTACTAGGCCGATAGTATGTTCTATTAGTGGGGGCTTCCCATAGTTGCATATACACTAGACTATTTGTAACCATAAGTGTTCTTCTTAATCCCGAGAACAGTAGTACGTACAAGGTTTACATAGGTTTTACGTAAGTGTCCTTCACAAACCGAGGACAGTGGTACACGGGGGTTTACGTAGGTTTTACGTAAGTGCCTGTCAAAATCCGAGGCAGTAGTGAGTATAAGTTTACGTAGGTGTTACGTAAGTGTCCTTCGCAACCTGAGGACAGTGATGAGTACAAGTATACGTAGGTTTTACGTATGTATCCTGCGCATCAGAGGACGATAGTAGGTAGTCTAGTAACAGTGTAAGTACAAGTACCTATTCAATCTCATTCCTTCAATCCCATTCCCAAACCCCGGGAATCCCATGCCTTGGTAAGAGTGTGAACTCACCTTGGTTTGCTCGGTATGCTAACTATGTGCTCGAAAGTAATCAATCAATCAATCAGGGCCTAAGGTAATGCATTTGCACATAGTCAGTTCATGTTGGTCAAATTTCACATACAAACTATGTCACAACGTGCTTCGCAGTTAACCTCATGTACTGCATAAGCAGTTAATCAATTTCATGCCATTCATGTACCACATCGTTGTCTATGGCAGTTTATTCCAATATAATCATCCAACAACACACTTAACAGAGTTAGCATCTAACAGAACAAATAAGCTAACTGAATAAATAGGGTTAACAGAGTTAATCAATTAACAGAATTAATCAACTTAACTTAACAGAGTTGACATGCTTAACTGAATTAACAGAAACTCGGATTATACATTCCCCTATAAAAGTCGGACCAAGCACTCTTAACAAAAGTCGGACCTAGTGTCCTTTCTACAAAAGTCGGACCAAATCATTCCCTTTCTAAAAATTCAGACACCACCCCATGGCACAAAATTCGGACCCCCTTTTATAACATCCGGACTATGTTTCTTATTAATAAAAGTCGGACCAAACAATACCTTCTTAAAAGTCGGACCAACAAGCATTCACATAGTTCGGACCTCATATAATTCATTCAAAAGTCGGACTAGTATCATCTCAAAATTCGGACTAAGTGTTACATATTACTAAAACTCGGACCCTTCATGTGTGTTACAAGAAATTCGGACCACATGTTACAAATCAAAACTCAGACTATGTGCTTTCCATAAACTCTGACCCTTAACTCCGAGTTATCAACATATGTGAATTCCAAAACCATTTCACAGAATCAATGGAACAGTTACATTTACGATCAAGAAACCCTAATTTCATACATTGGCCAGTGCTGTAATCCAATTAACAATCAACAGTCCTAACATATCATGCATCTCATTGTCAGGCAAGTGATTACACAACTAATCATAATCATTTCACGATAATCAGAATTGAGCAATAAACACATAATCATTATATGTAGAACTAGGGTTTTGCATGAATCACATAATCAACGATAAACAACACGTAATCATTAAACGTTTACCTTAGATTGATTCTAGATGAAGAGAGATCAAAAGTGATGCAAGAGAACTTGTGTAGCCAAGAATGACAGCCAAGAATGATGAGAGGAATGGTTGTAGAGAGGATGATTTGAAATGTCGTATGATGAAAATTAGTGAGAATGATTAGGGTTAAGGGGTTTTGTTTTATTTTCACTATTAACACTAAACACCCTTAAGTATTATCTATTACATAATACATGCACAAGACATACAATTTACAGTTTCATCACCAAGTTCATGTATTTGTCAAATCATTCGTAAAATAACACATAACCATTGCAACCATCACAATACACTTTATCAAATCAAAACGTTTACAGTTACAAAGCAACAAATTGTGTAAGTAAACAACTAGACAAACAGTTAACGTGCAATAAATGCGAAGATGGAATCTCGGAAACTCGAGTTGTCACATTATCCCCAACTTGAAAGAAATTTCGTCCCGAAATTTAGCATGCGGTTACTGAGGAAGCTAGTTAAGTTGCATCGTTTACTGGTTTCCCTGGGGTGTCACATCATCCCCCCGTTGATTTGGAATTTCGTCCCGAAATTCTGTAGTAGCTTCAGCCTCAGTAGTGGTTGCATGGTTTCCGAATAACTGGGGATACTTGAGTTCCATTTGGTCTTCTCGTTCCCAGGTATACTCTGGGCCACGACGGGAGTTCCAACGAACTCGTACAAGAGGTATTCTGGTGTTCTTGAGGACCTTGACATCCCGGTCTGTGATTTCAACAGGTTCCTCGACGAAATGCAACTGTTCGTCGATAGTGAGTTCCTTCAAAGGAACTATGAGGGTCTCATCTGACAGACACTTCTTCAGATTCGACACGTGGAATAAGTTGTGAACTGCACCGAGTTCAGTTGGTAGATTCAGTTTGTAGGCCACTTTGCCTATTCTTTCAATGATCTCGAACGGTCCAACATACCGCGGATTGAGCTTGCCTCGTTTACCAAAACGAACCACACCCTTCCAGGGTGTTAGGATCGGAGGCTCTCATGATTGTGTTTGTTTGTATATTTTGATCATTCAGAGGATATTAAACAGTGAAAAGTGCAGCGGAAATTGATACAAACTTTGTGAACACAAACATAGAAGAGAATAGTATGTTTAAACACTTGTTTTACTTTGAGTTGAATGATTACAATGAAAATCAAAAGATTACAAGCATGCTTACAATACTATGCTCCCCCTCAGCCAGATACCCCAAGGTTGGTTGCACAAGATGAAAGGATTGGACTGAAGAAGAAGAATCCACGCAGTCAATCAAATGTAATAGTACAGAGTACTGTTCCATTTATAGGCAAACCAAACCACTGATGTACCTCAGCTGACGTCACCATGATAGTGACATCTAACAGCCTAACAACCTATAAACACTGATCTATACAAAACTACTGTTAGTGCAGAATGTCTATCGCCTTCGTCAATCGGAACCGTAGCTGAAATAGAAGTAAAATAGGCTTTATATTGTAATTAGTAGTAAAAAGGCAAGGTGGCATTATTGTAAATAAGAGGGAATCTCTTATAACCTTGGCCTATATATAGAAGCCTTAGGCTTAGAGTTTGGAACTTTTGCCATTTGTGAGCTTTGAGAGCTTAGGTGCTTAGAGAGAGAAACTAGAGAGAGAAAGTGGCAAATCGTGATTCTCGGAGTGTGTAATCGTTAGATCATCAATAGAATCACTGATTAGTGTACGTTTCGTGTGTTCGGTCACGCACGTTCACGGATTCCGCACGTCGAACGTGTCGTTACGCAATCGATTCGGAGCGAAAACCGGACCTACAAGTGGTATCAGAGCAGGAGCTCGGTTGCGAAGATCAAACTCACAGATTCGTACAAGTTTTGAGCAGATTCAGAGCCAAAATCATTCAGATTTGTCAAATTTCTTCATATTTTCTTGTTCTTCACGTTTTTAACTGAATTTTGACTGATTGAACAAGTTTTCACGGTCGAAAATTGCTGATTTTCGGATATGTTGTGCGAAACTATCAGATCTACAAGCCTAGAAATTTTCAGATCTAAATTCCAAGCCATTTGAGAGAAATCTGAAACTTTGTATTCGAAAAAGTTGTTCAAACATGTTGATGTTGATGTTGAAGATGGATGTCAGCCGATCGGCTAGCCCAGACGATCGGCTAGCCCAACCAATCGGACGACATCTCTAACTGTTCCTTTACATCACTGCCGTTCATTAAAGTACTTGACTTTGTTGACCCAGCCGTTTGGTTAACAAATCAGTTTATTACACATCCTAACCGATCAAGTTCTTATAAGTCAAAATTCATTAAATGCAAAACATTCATTTATACATCACGTGAATGTCAGTTTACTGATCTATAACTTTGGTCCACTAAAAGTCATTCTTCAAAATTAGCTATCAACCAACTACTTCAGTGATTCATGTGACATTAATTGCTTTATGTGATACATGTGAACTACTTCAGTAATGATTTCAATTGTGCATTAAAGGTGGGTGATTGTCACAAGAATAACGGCCCAATAAAATTCAAGTGTTTTAGTTTAGTTAGTCGGCCATTATTTTTGTATTTGAAGAACCAAAAAACCAAGTCTAGGCCGAAGCCTGTAAATGAGGATTTGGATCTTGTTAATGATTGAGAAAGGTTCCTGCAAAACAGAAAACCGTTAGGCTCGCCGCAGAGATGGGAGGGCCCCTCTGCGACCACCCTCCGGCGTGAGGATAAGTATTGGTAGAGAGAGAAAGTAGAGAGAGAAAATAGGGACGAAGGTTCAGAGAAATCGTACTTGGATTTGTACTTGAAGGGGTATTTATAATAGTCAACTGAGATGACGTCATCCGTCTGGACGCACTTGAACGGGGGCTCGTCTTCGGAGCTTTTTGATACGGGGCGGACATGTCTTGGATGTCCGCCCAAGTGGAGTCCGGTTCGTCTCAGGGATCATGTCCGGCTTCGGACATGTGTCTTCAAGTCCCCTAGTTTGGGGAGTCTTTTGTAAAGACTTGGCAAACTATTACTTCAAGCTTTTTTGTCTTGCTCAGATGACGTGTCACTGCGGGAGTGGTTTTGAACTGATTACGTGGCGTGTACTGAATGGTGTGGGTGACCTTCATTATTTGGACCGTTAGTCACCTACGAGTGACGGTAACGAAACCCCTGTTGGGAATCGTGGGAAGCGACGGTTGATGTGACTGGTCCCCACCGACTTACAATTTCTATAAATTCGATTTTCACCATTTCATTTTTACCTTTTCTCTTCTCTTTTTCTTTCTTCTCTGCTGTTATCTTCTCTAGTGTTTTCTTCTTCTTCAAAGAAAAAGGTGCGTCTTTGTTCCTTTTTACTTTTTATAGTTATGGCTCCGGGTAAGGAAAACCTTTCGGAGAGTGTGAGCGTGCTTACCCAACGTCAGTTGGATAAGTTTATTGGAGAATATAGGATTCCCCTAGATCTCCATCCGGTCCTTCCTTCCAATACGGAAGCCATATATCCGTTCCGTCAAGGGAAGTTCCCTTTTTACACTCGTGTCTGCAACTTCGCCAACTATAGGGTTCCTTTTTCCCGTTTCTTGATTAGGTTTTTACAATTTTTTAGGGTTCACGTTTGTCAGGTTAATCCATTTGGCCTTAGCCGTATTAACCATTTTGAAATTTCTTGTCGAGCCCTTGATCAGAAGCCGGATTTAAATGTTTTTCGGTACTTTTATGAGTTCATCTCGGCCGGAGACTGGTACACTTTTGCACACCGAAAGAACGTCCCTTATCCGTCCTCCAACGAACGGTCTAGCTTAAAAAACTGGAAAGATAATTTCTTTTGGTTAGATGACCGTTGTCTTCCGGAGGACATGAGGTGGCGCTTCAAGGACCAGTCTATGTCTTTTGACCTTGACGAAAACTTTGTTTTTAACGAGAATTTAGGCCGCGCTTTGGTTGAGCATCAGTCCCGTATTCGTCCTCTTCCCGAGCATTTCCTTTGGCTAGGTCGAGTTAGTTTTTCATGGGCCCGGGGGGATAAGGATTGGCCGATTATACGCCGGAAGAGTGACCGTAAGTTTCGGTTCTTTATGCCCCCTTTGGCTCCTTTACTTAATTGCTTTGCTAACTCTTTATTTGTTTTGGAAATGCAGGTGCTGCAATGTCGCTTCTTGATGCTTTGAAGGTTCCGAGCATGGACGCCTTTGACTTTGATTTCGAGCAGCAGGAGGATGTTCCATTCATGAAACAGGTGGCACCCTCTGCTCATCCCGTCCGTGGTCAGGCTGATCCGAACATACCCGCATCATCTGCTACTGAAACGACTTCTTCGGTTCCGAAGGATTCATCTGAACAAGCCGCTGCTGAAACGGTTTCCCATATTCCGGCATCTTCTAAGGAGGCTGGGGGTTCGTCCGGATCTCATGCTGGGCGGAAGTCTATTCTCGATGATGTGGATGATGATCCAGAGATCCGTAGTCTGGATGAGGCCCTCCTGCATCGGCCTTCATCTTTGAAGAGCAAAAGCGTCAGGGCGGATGCTGACCTGGTAATCCGATCCCGCAAGAGGAAAGGTGAGTCGGTTCAGATACGTTCTTTCGATTCTCTCCCAATGCCAAAATTGAAGAAAATGAAAGGAAGTTCTTATTCCGAAGGCACTGTGATGGAGGAGCTTGACGAACATCTTTCTGGGGGTAAGAGTTCAAGGGAGGAGGCAGCCTTAGCTCGTAGTAAACCGACTCCAGTTTATTCAGGTGGCTTTGTCCCTGATAGCGAAGTGGAGAGCATGGAGATGGAGAATCCGGTGGGTGTGGATAAGGGCAAAGCCCATAGTGAGCCGAAGGTGGTCACTTTTTCAGGTACGCACTTGGGCTCATCTTTGGGTCCGGACTTTTTTATGGATGATGAGGAAGATCAAGTGTCTTCGCTTCCCTCATCTTGGTTCGGACCTGAGTTGATGTCCTTTTTTCGATATGCAGATCTGTTCTCGGATGACATGGAGATTGACCCATCGACTGCTGAGGAGAAATTTACTCCCGAATGGGACATCCGGAACAAAGATACAGTGATGGACGTTCTGACCGCTAGGACGATGCTCTTTAATATAAACACTTCGATGGATCATGTTCGAAGCCGAAAGATGAAGAATCCGGATCTGGGGGCCGCAGTTTTGACTAACCAGGCTCAATCTAACATCTTCGTGACGGAACTTTACCGTAGGTGGGTTGAAGCGGAATCCGTGCGGGAAAATTTGGAGAAGGAGGTTCGTTCGCTGAAACGTAAGATTCTCAAGAGCCCGGAGGTGGAAAAGAAAGTAGCTCAGCTAACCCAAGACCTTCGTACTCAACAAGAAAAGGTCACTTCTTTGATGGCTCTGAATCAATCGTCGCAGGCGGCTGCTGCGGCCGCTGCTGAGGACAGGGATAAAATTTCTTCGGAGTTCAAAGTATTTTCTGAATCCATGAAACAAAAGGACGAAGAGCATAAGGCGGTTTTGGCGAAAATGGAGGAATCTCTCAACGGTGCTCGTCTCGCATACGAGAGTATGATGGCTGGTACGTTCGTCTTTCTGTTTTACTAAATTCTCATTTCTTCTGTTTTTTTTTCTAACTTTTTCCCCAGAGCGTGATGCGCTTAAAACAGGGGAAGCTGATTTGAAAGATCGTCTGGGGGAGATGGAGGCCGAGAATGCTTCTCTGAGGACAGAAGTGGATGATCTCCGCGAGACGAAAGTTTGGATGCTTACGGAAGGAGCCCAGCTTCTAGCAAAGAATATTCACAAGGGCAAGGAGATGACTGCTGCCGTGGCTGGAGTAAATAATGCAATGAGCGCGGTGGGCATTAATTCGGGCTTGCATTCCGGCTACGTTCATGCTTTGCAGAAAAAGACTCCTTTCAAAGAGGTTCCATTGTTGAATCGTAATGCTACGGAGGAGCTTAAGGTGGCGGTCGCTTGATTTGATACTCTCAAGTTTCCGGTGATAGAAGATCTTCCGAAGCTTAGCGACGCTCCCCTTCCTGAAATTAAGAAGGCCCTTCGTTTCGCTAGCGATGATTCTACGAATGAATGAGGTGGACATGCCCGGCTTCTTGGGGTATGCACCTTGGGTGTTTTTAGTTAGTCCGGATGAACGAAAAGCACGTTCGGTACCTTGACAGATGTCCTGTTTTTTGGACTTGTAATGATGTTTTTACCTTTGTTTATTATCCTTTTGTGAATGATATTAATATTTTTTCTGGTTGTTTATGTCCGGTTTATATTTGATGTAACTACTTTACACATGCGTCCATGTTAGTGGTGTACATTTTGAATTTGCCAGAACGTTCTTTTGTTAAATGCGGATCCGTTTTGTTTTATTAAGGATAATTTGAAGGAAATACGAACGATGCCAGTTCGTCTTTTCCTTTTAGGGTTGGATCCCTGGATTCGGCCGATGAGTATTCATGAGTTGCAACTTTTATTAGAGAAATCTAATATTTTATTTACTAGGTTCGGAGTTTAAATTTCTCCGATAGATGCAAAGTAAAAACATTTTTAATCAATCCGCAGGTACGACCCTCTGCGGTTCTTGTAATTTAACTTGTGCGGGAAAAAACATCCGCTTTACAGGAAAATTAAAAAGATGACGGAGCTCATAGCTTCCGTTTTACAATTATTTGTTCCAAAATAACCTTCTAAAGATAACACTTTTTTAGGTGTACTCCGTTCCAAGTACGTGGAACGGAGGTTCCATCCATCTTGCTTAAGGTATACGCGCCGTCTTTTCCTGCCGTTTTGATCTGGTAAGGTCCTTCCCATTTGGGAGCTAACTTCCCCGTTCCTTCAGTTAAGCTCGCTTCATTGTTCCGCATAACATATTCTCCGATTTTGAACCGGGTTTCTTTGATTTTGGAGTTGTAGTGTTTTTCCAACTCCTTTTTATACTTGGCTTCCCGGATTGCCGCAAGTTCCCTCCTCTCTTCAATTAAATCGAGGTTTAGACGGAGTTCTCGTTCATTCTCTTGCTGGCTCAATTGTATGCGGGGCGTGGGGATCCCTACTTCTGCGGGTATGACAGCTTTGGTGCCGTATGTCAAGCTGAAAGGAGTTTCCTTGTTGCTCGTTTTAGGCATGGTTCGGTGTGCCCATAGGACATGCGGAAGCTCGTCTGCCCAGGAGACGCCTTCCTTCCCCAACCGCTTTTTAATGCCTTCCACAATACTCCGGTTGGCTCTTTCCACTTGTCCGTTGGCCTGGGGGTGGGCCACCGAAGCGAAGCTCTGTTCGATGTTCATTCTTTGGCACCATGTTTTAAACGGCTTCTCCGCAAATTGTTTTCCGTTGTCGCTCACTATGCAAAGAGGCATTCCGAACCTGCACACTATGTTTTCCCATGCGAACCTCAGCACTTGGTCTCCTGTGATCGTCCGGAGGGGTTTAGCTTCGACCCATTTAGTGAAATAGTCGATGGCAACCAGCAGGAATCTTACCCCTCCGGTGGAGACAGGGAAAGGACCTACGATGTCAATTCCCCATTTCTGAAACGGCCAGGCCGAGGTTACGGGGACGAGATTGTTTTTGGCACGATGGCTTATGGGAGCGTGGCGTTGGCAATCTTCACATGATTGGAGCTCATTTATCGCGCTTTGGTGCATTCCTGGCCAGAAATAACCGGCATTCATGACTTTTGCTATAACCATCCTCGGCCCCGCGTGGATGCCGCATATTCCCCAATGGATTTCCCTTATAACGTAACTTGCTTCCTCCGGGGTTAGGCATTTTAGGAGCGGACCTAAAAAGGTTTTCCTGTAGAGTTGACCATCGTGCATCTGATATTGCAGCGCTTTCACTTTTAACTTCCGTGCCTGGGCCTTGTCTTCTGGAAGCGTCCCATTTTTTAAGTAATCTACGATCGGAGTCATCCAAGACTTTTCGGACATGGAAACTGACATGACTGACTTCGTCTGTTGGATGGCCGGAATCTGCAGGGTTTCGACCAGAACCTCTTTTGATAAATGACAGAATGCTACGGATGCCAGTTTGCTCAAAGCATCGGCTTTTTTGTTTTTGCTCCTCGGTATATGCACTATTTTGCAGGATTCGAAAGAGGAGATTAAACTGTTGACCTGCTAAAGATACCGAACCATATTATCCTCTCGTGCCTCGTACTCGCCGCTGACTTGATTGGCTACCAATAATGAATCGACATGAGCTAATACGGAGGTTGCACCTGCTTTGGCTGCGGTTTGCAGGCCTGCAAGGAGAGCCTCATACTCTGCTTCATTGTTTGACGTCTTAAATTCGAAACGCAACGCGTAAGTATACTCTATTCCCTCCGGATCTATTAGGATTAACCCTGCTCCCGACCCTTCTTTACTGGAGGCCCCGTCCGTGTACAGGTTCCATACTTTTGGTAAGATGGGTTTTTCCTTGGTGCTTTCTCCGGTTGGGACCTCGATAAGGAAATCTGCCACTGCCTGCCCTTTTACTGGACCTCTGGTACGATAGGTGATATCGAAGGCACTGAGCTCTATTGCCCATTTGGTGAGACGTCCGGAGACCTCTGGCTTCCTGAGGATTTGCTGGATCTGGAGATCAGTCTGCACTTCTATATTGAAAGCTTGGAAGTACCTTCGGAGGCGTCTGGAAGCATGCACCAAGGCGAGCGCCAATTTTTCGATCATCGGGTACCGAGTTTCATAGTCTTTCAGGATACGGCTCACGTAATAGACCGGGATTTGTGCCTGGTTCCGATGTACTACGAGCACTGCACTTATCGCAAAGTGGGAAGCAGAGAGATATACCGTGACAGTTTCTCTGGTAGCTGGTGCGGTTAAAGTGGGTAAGGATCCGAGGCATACCTTCAACTCCTGAAATGCCGAATCCGCTTCTGACGTCCACTCTATTTGGCCTTTTGCCGTTCGCTTTTTCAATACATTCATGAAAGGGATAGAGCGATCTGCCGCTTTTGAAACAAAGCGATGAAGGGCGACGAGTTTTCCATTCAGAGATTGGATCTCTTTGATAGTTTTAGGAGGCTGCATGGAGACTACCGCTTTGATTTTATCAGGATGCGCCTGGATTCCGGATCGTGTAACCCACACCCCGAGGAATTTTCCTTCTTCTAAGCCGAAAGAGCATTTTTTGGGATTGAGTTTAAGGTTGATACTCCGAAGCCTAGTAAAGGTCTAGAGTATGTCATCTATCATGTCGTCTTCGGCCCGGCTTTTTATGACCAAGTCATCGACATAGATCTCCAAGTTTCTTCCAATCTGATCTTTGAACGCTTTATCCATTAATCTCTGGTATGTGGCTCCGGCGTTTTTTAAACCGAATGGCATTTTAGTATAACAAAACAGACCCTCATTTGTTACAAACGCGGTCTTATCTTCGTCTTCCGAGGCCATTTGGATTTGATGATAACCCTTATACGCATCTAGGAAGCACTTAAGACGGAAACTTGAGAGGGAGTCTATCTTTAAATCAATCTCCGGCAAAGGATAGCAGTCCTTTGGGCACGCATTGTTTAGATCGGAAAAATCAACACACATTCTCCAGGTTTTGTCTTTCTTGGTTACCATCACTGGATTGGAGACCCAAGTTTGGTAACGTACCTCTCTTATAATACCGGCGCTCAGCAACTTTCGTACGTCTTCGGAGATGGCCTTGTTACGAGCCGGAGCCATGTTTCTTTTTCTCTGAGCTACTGGTTTTATTGAGTGCGACACTTTTAACTTATGTTCGGCCAAACACCGGGGAACTCCAACCATGTCGGAGGTTTGCCAGGCGAATACGTCGAGTGAATTGGACAGTAGCTTCCACAACTTCTTCTTGGTTTGCTTGGGAAGTTGAGCCCCGATTGTAATTTTTTGTTCAGGAAAGTGTGGGTGTATAGCCCATTCTTCCGTGAGAGTATTAGGAGGCTCGGCATTACCATCACTCTGTCGTATTTCGGCTACGCCGATCGTTGATTCGGAGTACAGTGTTGCTATCCCTGCTTCGGTGGGGAATTTTAACGCTCCATGTATGGTAGAACTGATAATTCCGAAGGCGCACATACCAGGTCTTCCGAGTATGACATTGTGGATGGACCTTGCTTCAACCACTAGATACGTCAAGTTGACAGTTCGAACCAAACTTCCTTCCCCCATCGTCGTTGGCAGAGTGATTTGGCCTAAAGGCTGGACCACCTCTCCGGAGAAACTGACCAAAGGCATTGATACTCGGAGCAATTTCGCCTTTGTCTGTGGGGCTAACTGTTGAAAGCATTGCTTGTACATAATCTCGGTGGCGCTTCCGCTGTCCACGTATACTCTTCGAACCTTGTGTCCTGCAATGATTGCGGATACTATGACCGGTCCGTTCTTGATATCTTCCAGACTGACGGGCGGGAAACCAATGGGTTGCTGCATCCAGGCGGCCAAGTGCTGATTGGACCGCTTGATGCCTTGGTTGTTCACCCTACGGATCATGCAAATTGCTGGTTGATTATTCGGATTATCTCCTGAATTCCCTGAAGATTTTCCTTCCTTTACTTCTTTGACTAGATGTGATAGCTTTCCGGACCGTACTGCCTTTTCTATTTCTTGCTTCAAAGACCAACAGTCATCTGTATTGTGACCCCGAGCATGATGGTAGTCACAATATTTCTTGGAATTTTTGTCTCCTGGGTTTCGAAGTTTTGGTGGAGCGGGGAAATTTGCCCCTTCCGCACTGAGAATTTCACTGGGAGTTTTGGAGAGATCCGATAAATTGTAAAATCTTGACCCGGAGCTTTTCCCACGTGGAGGTCTGTCATTTCTACTGTAAGGGTGTGATTGTCCCCTGCTTCCCGGTGGGGTCTTATCAAACACCGACCCACCATTTTTCTTCCATGAAGACATCTTGTGATCTGACTCTGGAGCAGGATTACATGCGTTCTTGCCTCGAGCGAAAGCTCTGGCCCGTTCCATGAGTACCTCCATCGTCTTTGGGAGATTTTCGTGCAATTTTTCGACTAGCTGATTATTCCGAACGCCGTGACAGAATCCGGAGATACGTAGTTGGTCAACTACCCCACTGATCTGCATGCTTTCCCGGTTAAACCGGTCAATGAAACTGTCTAAAGACTCTCCGTCCTTTCTTCGGATGTTGTGGACTTCGGTAATTTCTTTAGAGTAGTGCCTTTGCTGGCTGAAATTTTGGAGGAATAGCCTTCGGAACTCCTCAAAGTCGTTGATCTCATCTTCGTTCAACGCATCAAACCATACTCGTGTGGCTCCAGTTAGAGTTTGTGCGAACATAAAGCACCATGCTGGCATCGGCCATTGTTCAACTCGTGCAGCTCCGTCAAAATCGAACATATGATCATCCGGATCAGTTGTGCCATCATACTTTTTCACCGTAGTTGGCATTTGGAGCTTTGGAGGAAGTTTAGCATGTGTTATACGAGCACTAAACTTTGACTTGGCTGTCATAGAAACTGGATGGTACGGCTTGGTAAGTTCCGGATCGCTAATTACATCCATTTGTGTTTCATTTCGCATAGTCATTGCTGGTGAAGGCCCGAAGGAACCTTGTACATATCCAGTATAAGCTTTCGAAGTGACGACGGTGGAAAATGTAGGAGGGGTGATCATTGTGGGACCCATAGTCCCCGTTGGAGCTTCTTCATGAAAGAGCCTGGTTCGCAAACCGAGGATCTGTTCATCTCTGTCCTGTTGTGCTTTTAATCTTCGTAGAAGACTTGCATTTTTGGCGAGAAATTCTGCATCGAACTCTGATGTTTGCGAAGTAGGAAGTAAGATAAATGGCAAGGTTGTTCCTGGACCTGAGCTTAAAGTAGCTGAGGTCGTAGAGACAATACTTGCTGGTGCAGTAACTTGTGTACTAACAGCCGTGGATCCCAGATTCAAAGAACCTGGGGCCGCCATTTGTCAGTTCTTTGCTCAAGAAGTTCACTAAAGTGAAGGACTAAGAGCTTTAAGATCGGATGGCGCCAATTGAAGAACCAAAAAACCAAGTCTAGGCCGAAGCCTGTAAATGAGGATTTGGATCTTGTTAAGGATTGAGAAAGGTTCCTGCAAAACAGAAAACCGTTAGGCTCGCCGCAGAGATGGGAGGGCCCCTCTGCGACCACCCTCCGGCGTGAGGACAAGTATTGGTAGAGAGAGAAAGTAGAGAGAGAAAATAGGGACGAAGGTTCAGAGAAATCGTACTTGGATTTGTACTTGAAGGGGTATTTATAATAGTCAACTGAGATGACGTCATCCGTCTGGACGCACTTGAACGGGGGCTCGTCTTCGGAGCTTTTTGATACGGGGCGGACATGTCTTGGATGTCCGCCCAAGTGGAGTCCGGTTCGTCTCAGGGATTATGTCCGGCTTCGGACATGTGTCTTCAGTATTAGTGCATGTGATTTTGTCGAATAAATAAACAAGTCTTTGTCTTTTAGTGCCATCGGTTGGAGTGCAAGAGATCGAATAGCGTGTTGGTTTAGTTCTTTCAACTTGCTAGGAAGTTAAGTCGATCGGCTAGAAAGATTTTTGTTCGATCGAGTAGCAATTTGAATCGGCTAGGAACTTTGATCGAAACAGTCACTCGATCGGCTAGGAAGTGTTTCGATCGAACCAGCCACTCGATCGACTAGCAACTTGGATCGGCCAGCAACTTGGATCGGCTGGCGTAGCCGATCGAACAGCAAAGCAGTCTTAGGTGTCACTTGATCGGATGGTGTAGCCGATCGAACAGCAACTCTTGTTCGATTCACCGCTTTATTCAACCAATCGATTAACAAACAATCATTTAAGTCAAACGTCTTTATGCATTAACAGTCAACTTCGTTAAATGTGTGCATGTGATCTGATGTCATATTAGCGGCCCTATCTCAGTTAAAATAATATTAGCGGTCTACTCACAAAATGAATTGAAAATCATGTATATCTCAGGTCATGTGATTACATAAATGCTCACGTGTTTGTGTTTTTCAATTGAAATTGATTGCTATCTGACTGACCTCCATTTGCAATTGAATTAATCCTGCCGCAAATTAATTTGCATGTGCTTATGTTTTTCATTCAGTTGTGAAAATAAGATTCGGTCCAATCATAGTCAAGTGCAGCCCAACTTGATAAGTTTCAACATTGTAAATTGCGGTTGTCTGCCATTTCTTGTTGAGGCCCTATCATATTGTAACAACCATCAAAAAGGCCCAATCAACAACTATCTTGCCGCCCACTAACATTGTGGCCCTATTGAATAAGAGTTTTCAAAGACAGTTGTCGGATTCTTTAATACAAAAGGCCCAATCATCATGCACCGACCCCTTAAAACTTAGCGGTTCAGTTAAATTTGCTTGTCGTGTAGTGATTGTCAGCCATCATCAAGAGTGTTGTCGACCATCATATTGGTTTGTCAGTTTGCATGTGATAATACAATAGGCCAATCGATCGGTTAAGATTTGTCTTTTAGTGCCAATTGATTCAAGTTTTGTTGTGTAGTGATTGTCGTGAAGTGTCTTCATTCGGCTAGCAACCTCGATCTGCCAGCAAATTGTTTTGGTTCGGCTAGCTAACTCGATCGGCTAGGAAATTTCTTCAATCGAG
Source organism: Helianthus annuus (assembly GCF_002127325.2). NCBI lineage: Eukaryota > Viridiplantae > Streptophyta > Magnoliopsida > Asterales > Asteraceae > Helianthus > Helianthus annuus. Next base: position 163,497,878 of record NC_035444.2, read on the forward strand.
TAGTTCACTCGATCGGCTAGCAATAGTGTTGTCTTTTTCAAGTAGCAAGTGATTCGGCTAGCATTCCTAGCCGAACGGATAGCATCTTTGTGTGAAGCATTTTCAATCGGTTAGCTCAACCGATCGACCAACTTTCTCTATTGTAGACAAAACGCCAACCGATCGAACAACAAGTTGACTTTTTGTTGACTCACTCGATCGAACAACTTTCCCGACCGATCGGACAACTCTCTCTATTGTAGACAAAACGCCAACCGATCGAACAACACCCCGTCCAATCGACCAGCGTTCTGTTTGACTGATCAACCTCTCGTCCGATCAAGTTGTTTGATATTTTTAAATTGATCGTGTGTTTGTTTGTTTGCAGGTGATCTGAGGTAATTCAAGAATATAAAATCATGGAAAAAATTGTTCCTTTCAAGGACAGCAGAACAGAAGAAGAAAAATTCATCAACAGAAAAATGAAAGCTCAAACCAAGTTGCTCAGAATCTCGCGTACATTCAAAGAAGCTAAGGAGGCGAGGAGATGGAATGCTGATAAAAAATGTTACCTTGATCCCAATGGAAACGTTGCAGTTGATCCAAATTCAATTATTATTGATGCTTTCATCCAGCAATATACTGAAAAAGAAGAAGCAAATCAAAGATTGTGGTGGGGTGGAGAAACAGAAAAAGTAGAAACTGATAAGAAAGAAAAAGAGAAAGATGAAAGTTCAAAATGTGAAGTTGTGTGCTCCAAGTGTGAAAAATCTGAAGCAGACAATGTTAAACTCCTGAAGGATGTGGATAGTTTAACATTGGAAATCAAAAGCTTGAAAGATGAGAAAGAATCTGAAAATAAACAGATTCTTGAAATGCGAGAAATTTGTGAGAAATTGAAGTCTGAAAATATCAAACTGTTGAATGGCGTGAACAGTTTAACATCAGAAAACAAAATTTTGAAAGAAAAAATTGAAAGTTTTGAAAATGAAAAATTAAAAACTGAAAAAGAATTTCAAAGTCAAATAAAGATTCTTGAAGATGGGAGATCTGTTTTTAGCAAGAACAATATTGAAAAGCAAAAGGTAATAAACTCCCATCGTCAGACGATTATTCGACTTGAAAAGGAAGCTGAATGTGCTCGAAATAAAATTGACGAGCTTGAAAAGAAATTGAAAGGTTTTGTGATTTCTTCAGAATTATTGAAATATCCTTGTCCAAAACCAATCAATTCAGTTCCAATAAGTGACAATGTCACAAATTTTGACAAAGTCAAAATTGAAAATTGTGATGACAAATCTGATGATGAAAAAGAAAAAGAAGAAAAACGAAAAATATTTTTGAAATTAAATGAAATGTTTAAAAATACTGTTTTACATTCTACTGAGAAAGGTGAATGCTCAATGAAAAAAAATGTAAAGAAGAATGTGGAACAGAAACAAAAAGATAAAAAATCGAAAAATTTTCAAAAAGAAAATAAAAGCTCATCAGATCAATCATCTAATCACAATAAAAAATCACAAAAGTTTAAAAATCAAAACTCAAAAATAGTTGGTAATAAGTGGTGCAGGTTTGACCACAGTGCTCAAAAGTCAAATCAAGCTTATGGGAAAAGATGGAATGAAGATTTTTCAGAGATAAATCTTCGTGATGATAGAAAAAGGAGAAGTCATGATTACCACAAGGCAAATCAATGTTATGATCTAAGTGTGTGGTATGAAAATGGTGTACGATATAAAAGCGGTGAAAGGTATGATAACAGAGTGTGTTACACTTGTGGCTATCAAGGACACATTGCTGTTAACTGCCAAAGTCAGTGGTTTGAGACGAGAAGATGCTTTGAATGTCAAATCAAAGGTCATATTGCCAGAGATTGCCCAATGAGATCAAAGGAAAGATCGAGGGCTGATTCTCATAAATTGGCAAAGAAACCAGTGAATGTCAAGCCCACAGAACAGAAAGTTCAAAAACCAAAAGTTCAAGAACCTAAAACTCAAGAAAAGAAAGTGAAGCTTTCACAAGGGCAGAAAGACAAACTGAGGAAGAAAAGGAAGAAGGCGAGAGAGTATCTGGAAAGGATTTTGTCCTCGGATACAACAAGAAAATCAGAAAAGAGTTCTGATAATTCAGTTTGCTCATCAAAGACTGACAAATCAAGCAAACTGAGTTCATCAGATACAAATCTGAGGACAGACAGGTTAAATAAGAAAGAAAAAGTTCCTGGCGATGAATTTGTTTCTTCGGAAGCAAAGGAGCCACGTGTTGGCGATGAATCTGACTCATCAAAGTTAGACAAGCCACATTCAGGCAATGATTCTGGTTCGTCAAAACCGAAGAGCCAAGTTTTGAGGTAAAATTGTCAAAATGACCCAAGGCTGGTCAGGCTTAGGTGAATTTGTTTAAATGAAAAACCCTGACTTGCCGGAGTTCCCAGGTTGGTAAGTGTGGAACAGGAATCGGCATTTTTCTTGAGAAATGCACAGGTTGGTAACTCTGATATTTCGAATTACAAAAGACTAATCAAGGACATTAAGTTGTACTTGATTTTTCTTTTCGACAAGTGATTAAAGGAAAACAATGTGATGAAACAACCCCAAGTTTTTGAAAAGACAAACAAAACTTATTTTCCGGAAAACAAACTTAAGTGTTTTGAAATCTAAATGGGAAAATAGTTTGTTGTCAGGGGGAGTTCTGATTGTTTAAGCTGAGTGAATGGCGAATTGAAGCGATTCGATATCAGTTTGTCATGTTATTTGTATAGTCTATTGTTTTCAAATTTTCCCGGAAAATCAAAATTTAAACATATTTTGATTTTAGGGGGAGTAAGAAAATTTTTAGAAATTTTGAAAATTTGAAAATACAAAAACACGATAAAACCAGAAAAAGCCAAAAACATTAAAAAATTCAAAAATGAGTTTTGTTGAGAAAAGAGGAAATGATAGTACATCAGTGGACTATCACAGCATGCTAAAGAAATGAAATGTCAAGTGTGATAAACGATCTCACTAATGATGTGACGATAGGCTCAGCTAGACTAGTAGATTTGGGATAACGATACAAACTAAATGAAAAAGCCTAGTTCTAGTGGGAAACATGGTTGAAAGCATAGTACTTAGTTTTGTCCTTCGTGACTGTGTGCCTACTCAGTAATCACTGATAGTCTTATGACATAAAACTGGTTAAGTTTGTGAACTTTCACAACTTGCTGAAAAAGTCGCTGTGATTGTGCATTTTATTTTGCAAAGATTTAAACTTATTTGATTTCTTTATTTTGTTCAAGCATTGGACATCCTCTGCGTATACGTGAGTATGGATGTTATTGCCTAAACATTCTGCTTTATTTTCTTTGGTGTTTCGTTTAAGCTTTGGATCACCTCTGCGTATACGGGAGTATCAACATGGTGGTTAAAGCCTAAACAACTTCAACTTGTTTTATTTTCTTATTTTGTTTAAACATTGGACTTTCTCTGCGTATACAGAAGTATCGACCTGATTGTTAATGTTTAAACATTCTGCGTTGTTTTCGCACAAATCACAGTTGATGAAAGTTTAAAGGCATTACTTGAGTTAGTGTATTGCATGATGAGGGGATATGCTAAGATCGTGGGGTCCATAGAACTTAGTGCAAAATTAATATACCTTAACGTATCGGTAAGCATTTCGAAAGCTTTTAGATTGAGCTTAAGAGGACAACTATATCGTCAATCTACGTGAATCGTTTAGAACATAAAATGATTAAAGCTTAACGGTGCTAGTGATTTGTCTCATGAACTGATATGATCCTCTTACACAAACTCACAAAAATATTGATTGTAAATATTTCTTTACTGCATTTCTATAAAAACAAAAATCCAAAAAGATTGTGTTTAGTTTTTTAAATTTTTTAAAATACAAAAAGATTTTAGACAACTAATATTGAAGAGTTGATTTTCAAAATTCGAGTGCTAAACATGATGAACAGGGTTGGGAAAGTTTGTTGAAAAACTTTGAATGTCATATACAAATGTTTTGAAAGATTGTGTGGATAGTTAATCAAGGTTATTCATTTGAACTTGATGTAACTATATAAATTGTTGAATGAATGATTTCTACCAGTAAGTTTCTTAAAATACCAACTGTTATAAAATTGTGAAACTTATATTGAGGTAGAGGATGTGCAGGTTAACCAGGTTTAAATCCTGAGCAGATGCATAACAAAGCCAGGAATTGATCCTGAACTTGTGAATCAATGAAAGCCAGACTACGATCCCGACAGCTGAGTCTAAGGGGGAGTCTGAAGACGAGCTCAACACAAACGAAAGCGTGGATTCAAAGAGCCAGGTATCGTTCCTGGAAGAGCTTGTAATCAGAAATCCAGGTGTCGATCCCAAAAGCACGGAAGCTTGATGAAAGGGGGAGCCTGAATAAAAAGAGTCTAAGCGAGAGGGGGAGCAAAGGAAGCTCGTAAACAGATCCACGGGGATTCTGTTTGAGAAAGAGGGAGTCTATTGGTTGCTAAAACCGTCAAACTTTCAAGAAGACTCAGAGAGAGAGAGAGAAAGACAAGTTGCTATGAGTTTGACTAAGGATTGACTGCGGCAATATCCAAGGGGGAGTCTGTTAGTGCAGAATCTCTATCGCCTTCGTCAATCGGAACCGTAGCTGAAATAGAAGTAAAATAGGCTTTATATTGTAATTAGTAGTAAAAAGGCAATGTGGCATTATTGTAAATAAGAGAGAAACTCTTATAACCTTGGCCTATATATAGAAGCCTTAGGCTTAGAGTTTGGAACTTTTGCCATTTGTGAGCTTTGAGAGCTTAGGTGCTTAGAGAGAGAAAGTGGCAAATCGTGATTCTTGGAGTGTGTAATCGTTAGATCATCAATAGAATCACTGATTAGTGTACGTTTCGTGTGTTCGGTCATGCACGTTCACGGATTCCGCACGTCGAACGTGTCGTTACGCAATCGATTCGGAGCGAAAACCGGACCTACAACTACTGATGTCTAACAACTGATTGATAATACAATACAAAATAAGTCTAACACTGTTCACGTTCCACTGTTGTAGCCTAAGCACTGATTACTTGAACATCAGTGCTTTCTTCAAAAGGTGATCAGTCTTTGAATGAGCAGTGCTTGGATCTTCAGCAGTACTTAAAAGACAGCAGTAGATAGAGCTCAATGTTTACCTTTAAGCAGTCTTTAGTTGTTTCATCAGTGTTTGGTTCATCAGTTGTTCTTCTGAGCAGTGTTTAGAGTGTATCAGCGGATAGGTAACCACTGTCAAGGGGGAAGCAAAGAGTAAACTGCTGCTTATTGTTAGTCCACTGATGTGATCCGGTTTTGGCTTTACATTATCTGTTCCTCTGGTAGGGTTCAATCCCAACAATCTCCCCCTGGAACAGATAATGCCAAAACTCTTCATTATTGTGGACATTTATTGCCTCATCAACAGTTCCCTTATTTGACCTTTAAACTGTAGTTCAAAGTTAAGGGCATCTGTGTCTTCATCATCCCTACTAAGTGGAAGATCAAGGAGATCCTGCAAATCTTCAAGACTCAGGCCAAGAGCTTGTTCCCTTGATATTTTCTCCACTTCTCCACCAGACCTGAGCAAAGTCAATATGCAGGTCTGTTTGTCAGTTTCCCACTTTTGTATTTTTTAGCCTGGTGGGTTTCTTAGGAGATGTTTATTTGCAGAGGTATTTGGTGAGGCTGGCCTGTTCATAACTTGCTGTGCAGTATTTGCAGTTTGATCCAAACCAAGAGATTCTATGATCATTTTCTTTATGCCCTCTTTCACAAGGTCATCTCCTCTTATCATCTCTTGGATCGTTTCACCTCCCAACTGTTTGTATGTCCTTCTTTTATAGATGGCAGTACCAGTTGGAGCAGTGGCTCTCCTGTTTTGCAGCTTTGATGGTCTTTTTGAAACCTCTGCTTCAGGATAGTAAGGCTTTTGAGGAACTTTTGGATCTTTTTTTCTTAATTCCTCCAACCTTTTGTAGGTTATCCTGACCACATCTTCTTCCCATCTAGCAATTTGTCTTTTGTTTCCATATTCAGCAGCAACCAGTTCTTCTCTCATTCTTTGCAGTTCTACCTGTTTGTCAGGTACGTTCTTTTTAAACTTTGCCCAATCAGGAGGAGTGTGAGTGACTTTCCTTTTTATCATGTCTTGAATTCTTGCTGCTTCACTTTCAAGCTCAGGAACAGTCCACTCTTTGTACATGTATCTCTCTCCTTTGTACCTCTTGTGAGCCATAATGCTTTCAATGTAGTCTTTCTTCAAAGTTTCAGCTGCTCTTTCTGAAATTTGTTGACTGACATTTTTTGCAAATTGTTCTAGGGAACTGACTTGTGTGAGCAGATATTGATAGTGTCTAGAAATTTCTTTGTCAGATTTCCCTTGTGTGCCTTTTTTTTGAAATATCCTCTGCTTGCTTGGCCTTGATCTTCAAATACTCATCAACATTTTTAGGCCAGGGATATCCTTTTATTGATGGCAAACTCCTTTTGGCAGGGTCATCCTCATAGTAAAAAGATTTTATTTCTTCTCTAACAGCCTCTAGTTCAAGAGGAAATTGAGCACCTGCTAGAGGTAAGGGCTTGTGCATTCGAACTGAAGAGAGAGAGACTAGATTTGGTATTGTGACAAGAGCTAAAGATTTTGAAGATGTTTGAGATGGTGAAGTGTCATCATCTTTGAGAATTAGCCTTCTCCTCTTTATTTGAGGAGGGGCTGATGATGTTGTGAATGGAACAGTGGTGGTGGATGTAGTGGCAGTGATTTGTGATAGACTAACAGTTGTTGAAACAACTGGTGTTCCAACCACTGTTGTCTTTACAGCAGATGTTGTAACAGCTGCTGTCTTCTGCCTTTTGGCAGGAGGTGATTTTGTTTTTATTGGTGATGGTAATAAGGCAGTGGTGGTGGTGTGTGTTGAAGTGGTGTGTGTTTGAATGGGAGCAGTTGTTGTAACAACTGTTTGGGTGGAGGTTTGATGTAGGTGGCTTTTGGGCGGTGTTTTTGGAGAGTGCTTTGAAGGGCTGGATGGTGTGGATTTGGGTTTCCTTACTTTTCTAGTAAGCTTTCCTTTTGGAATTGGATTTTGATCATCCTTTTCACCAGAACAACCCTGTGCATTCAGCTTCATGAAAGCTTTCTTCTCCTCATTCCACCTTGACAAGGCCTTTGCCGCTTTATCCCTTTTTACACTTATGATAGCATCATCAAGTGCATTCTGGGTAACATCAACCTTTTTACTACCATCTGGCAAAGGAATATCTCTGAGCATTGCACCTGTTTCTGTATCAAGATATAGCCCCTTATCAATCCCCTTCTTTACCCACTCCTTAATTTTCTCCCCCTTTTTGGCATTATCTGCAGGGAGGTCATCAATAAAAAGCACAGTTTGAGGAGCAGTGCCAGTGGTTTGCAGCAATTGGGCCTTAAGAGCCTTGATGTCATCATTTGTATCCGGGAACCTAGACTCCATTGCCTTTTTGAGCTCTTGAACATGTTTTTCATGTTGTTGCTCGGCCAACTGAAATTGTTGATGGAGAAAAGGTTGAAAGAGGTTCCAGAGCTCATTTGTAACATCTGCTGGTGGTGGAGCAGGTGTTTGAGATGGAACAGCAGTGGATGGTACCTTTTGAATTGTTAACAACTGTTGCAGTATTTCTTTAATTTCTGCAACAGACGTGTCCAATTTTTCAACACGTGCCGTCAATTCTTGGTACTTTAAACCATCACCCAATTTAATGGGATCATCTGATTTCCCACTAGCAGTGGTTTTATCAGAAGTTGTGGTTGGGAGTGTACTACAAACATCAACAACTGATGCCCCTTTTTCTTGGTACTGGGGTCTTCTTCCTTCAACACTTGATAATCTTTTGATGTTACCAGTGGTTAGTACAAACTCACTGGCAGATAACAGAGGTGTTATAGAAGGAATTGCCTCCAAGGAAGTCTTATTGATGTAACCACTGTCCAAGTGTAAACCTGTAGGTTCAACACTTGTAGTGGCTGCTTCACTTGGAATACCACCAAGAGTTACATGTAACTCAAGGGGTGTAACCTCCTCAGGTTGTGTTAGTGGGTTAGCAAAGATTGATACATCAAGCCCAGTCTCTTGTTGAGGTATTTTCTCATGAACAGGTTGTGACACCTGTGTCACCGCGACCATCAAACAAATACCAAGCCGATGAAATATTGTATTTCATACTTGGGATCTTGTATAAATATGTGTATGTTTTGCACATATCAATTATTGTTCAATTTCAAACTCTACATTGCTTTCTAGAGCATTATACGCAAACTGGTGCGTAAACGTACTCAGTTTAATGCGACAAATACTCCGGAACATCAACATACCTTAAATAACCTTTACATAACTTAGAAATAAGTTTTGAAGGCTTTGGTATAGCAAAAACAAGTTAATTCGCTTACAGGGACTAAACTTGACAAACTGCGAAAGTATGCCAATTTGAACTGTAACGAACATTCTGGAACATGTCCATAAGTTAAACATACCCTAAATATCCTTTACATAGCTTAGAAATAGACTTTGAGGTGTTTGGTATGCTAAAACAAACTTTTGGATCATTCAGGGACTAAAAGTGTCAAAAAGTGCACAAGTTTGCACTTTCGCGCATAACTTACGTTCTGAATACATCCGGACATCCAAAAATTTATGTAAGCATCCTTATATTATGCCTTAGTGTTTGGCATGAGAAAAATCCATTCGTCGCGTCATTTGGATCGTTTTTCGCGCTTATGCGCATTCCGTCGTAATTAAGCGAACATCGCGTTCGTATGACCAAACGAACCAACATCCGGAACATTTTTGAGCATGTTTCATGTCCACAATGCTTAGGCATCATTTTAGGGCCTTAAAGTTGGCTTTACGGGCCTTAGAAGTGTCAGAAATGGCTTAAATACGCAACAGGGACCAAAACTGCCATTTTTGAAAGTATGTGCAGATCAGAAGCTTCAGGCGGCCCGCGTGAGTTTTGCCTAAAAGTTGACGCGGGGCGCGAGGGACTGTCAGACAGATTCAATGTATGCATTTAATGCAGTTGGCCTTTCGTTCGATCAAGGGGCGATGCCCTTTCACCCAATCAAGAGCCAAGGGGCATTTTCTGACTTACCACAACATTTCGACAAGTGTACGCACGAGATCGCGGCACGATATTCGATAAACGATCCTAACGGTTCCACTTTTTCTATAAATACCCCCCCCCCTCTTTGATGCAAAACCCACACAATCTGATCTAAAAGCTCTAAGTTGGAACCATTGTTTCATACCTGAGCTATTTTGATCTAGATTAGCATTCGGGGACCCTCCGTAAGTCTTCTTTCGTTCTTTTATTCGCTTTTCGAGTCCGAAAGTCAACGTTTTGTTGATGCGAAGTTCATGGAACTTCATAACGTGAGCGTGATCACGAAGGTTATAGTCCGTAGTGACTATACCTACTGATCACCACGTTATCTAGGCTCAGTGACGAGTCGTAGTTTCGGCCAAAATGCGCATTCTTGCGTATTTTGTAACCAAACTACTCGTGAGCATCAAAGCCGTTTGTTTTGATGCCAAACCTGTTTTCTAAACTTAGTTAAGCATGTTCTAACATGCTTAGCTCGTCACTTTTAGTTTAGTGCTTATATAGGGTCGTAAGGTAAGCGATCTAAACCATCGCTTATACTTTCGAACCCGACCCATTTGGTCGATCATTAGGATCCGACCAAACACATTAGGTGACCATAGCTATAACCTTCCGAGGTTATACCTTGTAGTCACGATGTTAGGCGTTCCGAACGCGTTCTACGCGAACGACGCGTTAGGGTAGCATAAGCTACCTAAACGGGTCGTGACGGACCGTAAGCACTTAGGTTAAGTTTCATTTTAGTATGTAGGCTTTGTTAAACCATATTACACGAGTCTCCATACTCGTTTGGTTTACGAACCCGCGTACTATCCGATCCTTCCGATTTGGTCCGGTATATTAACATAGCTACCTATTAGGTGCCGTTTGATATCCCGTGATCTTTAGCATTATCTGGTTATTATACAAGAACATCAAAGCAATCTCAGGTGAGTACATTGAACCCCTCTTTTACTGTTTTCCAAACTGTTTTGGGGTGAAACACATGTGCCTACTTGCTACTTTCATGTTTTCCGGTTTTCACATCATATACTGCTATGTTCGATAGTACATATATAGTACATGATTTCATTGTGTTTATGCTATGTATGCCCATTGTGTGCGTACTTAGTACATTATTTCACATTGCATATCTGTTGCATATGCTCATCCAGCATATGAACACATTATTCTACATTTTGAACCGTTGTACTCTACAATACATTTCATGCTACGTACGCCCATTGTGTGCATACGTAGTACATTGTTTCACATTGCATATCTGTTGCATATGCTCATCCAGCATATGAACACATTATTCTACATTTTGAACCGTTGTACTCTACAATACATTTCATGCTACGTACGCCCATTGTGTGCATACGTAGTACATTGTTTCACATTGCATTTCTGTTGCATATGCTCATCCAGCATATGAACACATTACCCTACATTTTGAACCGTTGTAACCATTTGACTATGTGAACCGTCTTACCCCTTTTGATTTCATGAACCGTCTGTAACCATTGAACCGTGTAAACCAGTTGTATCCGTTGACATGAATTACATTTGACAATAGACATTTAACTATACATGAACATTTCTACCGTTGTCAAACATTTCATTCTGATGGTTTGGTTTGAGTAAGTGATTAAGTAACGAGGCGTGTGTAATATGATACAAGCATGGTGGATACGCCGCTGGTACTTCCTATATATAAGTGTTTGTATGGTATTAACATATCGTAGCGTTATTTGAATCATTTCAATTTGAGACATATGACATTTTATACAAATAACACACTTTTCATGAGACATTGCTTTACAAACGACTCATCTTATACAAATGCATTTTTTCATGGTTATCCGTTTAACCATACAGTGTCTTCTTATTTATACATATCATTTGATCTTACCGTTTTCAAATGATTTACAAGACAAAGCAAAATACGAGGTTCATGACTAAACATTTTCTCAAACATAAGTCATGAATTCCGTTTTCACAAAACCAATGTATCTCACAGGCATTTTTATGCTGACGTACCTATTTTCACATGTGTTTTCAGGAGATGATGCATAGGACTTATCAAGACATACTTAGGCAGACCAGTGCCTTAGTGACTTAAAACGAGACAAGAACTAGTTAATTTATGTTATGTACACTTTGATTCTTGTTTAGACAATGTAAACTTTCATGTTTGATTTATAAGACGAAACTTCATTTGCCATGGATTTGAAACAATTGATTCTGTTACAACACTCCTCGACATTTCCGCCACGTTTTGTATGTTCTACGTGGTCGGGGTGTGACAGAAAAGATGGTATCAGAGCCAATGGTTATAGGGAATTAGGTTATTAGTAATGCTTTGACCTAGTCTATAACCTTCCTAGGACCCTAACGCGAGTTCACTTGCGTTTAGTCATAAAACAATACCGTCACCTATCCTTAGGCGACGACCACAACAAGAACATAAATTTCAAAACAACTTTGAAAACCAATCATCTGTCCTAGGATGATTGATTACTAGGTTTTGAACCCTCTGTTATAAGGCTTTGAACCCCTTTGAATTTTCAAAACTCCCGTCAAAGTTTTGGGTCCTAAATAGTGTGAACACGTGCGAACTGGAAGAGTGAATGTCTGTACCCTGGGTTTTCTGTCTAAGGTTAGAGTGTTCATACAAATCCACATAATCGGACCAGTCACTCTTACCTGGGAACTCTTGGGGTGAGTGTACACTTATAGGCGAGCATGTCTTCGCGATACACTATGAGGATCTATTTGCTTTAATTCAGCCTTGGTGTTGTTTGTTTGCTTCATGATTCAAACAAATGACCATCAACCGTGATTATGGTCAGTGATTGTAACATCCTATTCTTACCCAATACCATTTCATTTGTTTCCTTTCATGTTTTCCTCTTTTAGAATGCCTCCTCGACGCGAACACCAGATAGCAACTGCCGAGCTGGCAGAAATTATTGCGCAGCAGATGGCTGCTCAATTCCCAAATCTCTTTGCTCAATGGAACCAAGCCAACAACAACAACAATGGTACATGCAATTTCAAGAGCTTTAACTCGGCTAAACCACTCAAGTTTAGTGGTTCTGAGGGAGCAACTGGGCTTCTCCAATGGTTCGAGAGCATCGAGAATTCCTTTCGCCACGTGCAGTGTCCGGAAAATCGCAAGGTCGAGTTTTCTTCGAGTGTGTTTCAGAAGAGGGCTCTTACATGGTGGAATGGGGTAATGAGAGACCGTGGTGCAGATGTTGCTCTAGCACAAACATGGGCTGAACTGAGAGCTCTTATGATGAGAGAGTTTTGTCATCGTCATGAACAACGAGCGTTGGAGAAGGAGTTTGATGATTTGAAACAAGATAGTGGCGAACACAGGGCATATACTGATAGGTTTGAGGAGTTGAGTCTACTTTGCCCGACTATGGTCGCCCCACTCAACAAGCCTATCGAAAGGTACATCGACGGCCTGCCTGACTCTGTACAAGACATTGTCACTGGTAGCAACCCTACCACACTCCGTCAGGCCATTGAGCTATCTACAACCTTGACTGAATCGCAGATCAGAAAGCATAAACTTTTTCGAAAGGGTGACAAGAAACCAATCGAGGAATCAAAGACCATGGATGAACAGACTGAATCTCCTAAGAAGTCAAAGAAGCGAAAGGCTTCTCAGAACTTCGCCATGGTCGCTCACAATGGTCAAGCCGTCCCCAACCAACTAGCTCAACCCCCTGCTAGAAAACCATACAATGGAACTGCACCCTTGTGCAACCAATGTAGCCTCCATCATCACGCCAATGTAGAGTGCCGCAAATGCCAAACTTGTGGACTTATAGGCCACACAGCAAGAGTCTGCCCAACTGCAGCTGCACCAAACCAAGCTGGCAACAATCCTACTCAAGGTCGTTTTCTACCAGGCTCTTGTTTCAATTGTGGCGAGATGGGTCATTTCCGAAGAAATTGCCCAAAGCTTGCTAATGCAAATCCAGCACAGGGATAAGCACCTGACTGACTAGAAGACAACATCGTTTAGAAATAATCACGTCTTATGTATTATTTTCTTTTGTTGTCAAGATCCAAGAAACAGTTGTTATCATTGTTTATAAATAAATCTTTTATTTACATTGCAATGTATTATCTGTGGTTGCATGTATAAACAACATATCCCCTTACAATACCGACAATCAAGGAACCGTATTCCTTAAAGAACAAACTACCCCCAAAATTCTCCCATTCTATGACCTCTTGCGTCTTCCACAAAATTCCTAAGAACCCGTTTATTCTAAGGAAACGAAGTACAAAGCGCAAGTTACAACATGAGACGAATACCCAAGGTACCACTATAAATCCTTAATAGGGTACCTAAGGATTTCTCGTAAGTCCTTAATTGTTGTATACCTTAATTCGAATGTGGTGATTCCTTGTAATCAAAAATCGAATTTTGGGAGATCTTTCTATCTTCTCAGATAGATTCCAGTGAACATTGAGACCCGTTGATTGGTTTCCATATCCGTATTCAATCAATAACAAGTTAATAACAAATTATAATCAAGTTAAACAATTATGTGACTATGTGCTTATGTGTTTCCTTATGTGTTGTTGTTTGATCCAAATTATGTTATCCAAATCCTCGTAGAATCTTACATATCCTTGTACAAGAGATTCATAGTAGGATACCCAAAGGTATTACTTGAAATCCTCAATGGACTTCTATGTCATAGTTAAGTCCTTTGGATTATAAAGTACTACTTCATAATTAGACCCCTTGAGTGGTCTAGATAAACAGATTGATCCAAAAAAAATCTGGCTAGGGATATCATGTGATGATATAGCTGAAAGGACTCCTTGGTGGCCTAACTAAGAAGATCGCCTGTCGATCTAATTAAAAGGAACCGATGGAAGTCTAGTCACCCTCATCACAAGTTTGATATCCTTCCCCCAAAACATTACAAAACAAACTGTGCGGACTGTGCAAGAGAATACGTAATTATGGATGCATACATAATTATGGAATTTAGTGCACAGAAATCACAGCAAGTTCTGTCATGTGTCTAGAGTTAACCCTATTCATTTCCAATTCTGATGAAGTAACCGTTGAAAATGACTCCGTTAGTTCATTTTCGTTTCTGACGATTTATCCGTTGGGGAAATGAATATCCGTTGTGAAATCCTTCATTTCCATCTCTGAGGAAGCAACCGTTGAAGATGACTCCGTTAGTTCATTTTCGTTTCTGACGATTTGTCCATTGAGGAAATGAACATCCGTTTGCTTATTTCGTCATTTCCATTTCTGAAAAATACTCGTTGAGGAAAATGACTCCGTCTGTTCATATTCGTTTCTGAGGAATGACCATTAAGGAAATGACAGGATATTGCCTTGCATATCGCTGGTGGTTATTTGGCAAAGTCACAAATAGACTCCTACGAATAAATTTCGGGACGAAATTTCCTAAAGTAGGGGAGACTGTGACACCTGTGTCACCGCGACCATCAAACAAATACCAAGCCGATGAAATATTGTATTTCATACTTGGGATCTTGTATAAATATGTGTATGTTTTGCACATATCAATTATTGTTCAATTTCAAACTCTACATTGCTTTCTAGAGCATTACACGCAAACTGGTGCGTAAACGTACTCAGTTTAATGCGACAAATACTCCGGAACATCAACATATACTCAACATACCTTAAATAACCTTTACATAACTTAGAAATAAGTTTTGAAGGCTTTGGTATAGCAAAAACAAGTTAATTCGCTTACAGGGACTAAACTTGACAAACTGCGAAAGTATGCCAATTTGAACTGTAACGAACATTCCGGAACATGTCCATAAGTTAAACATACCCTAAATATCCTTTACATAGCTTAGAAATAGGCTTTGAGGTGTTTGGTATGCTAAAACAAACTTTTGGATCATTCAGGGACTAAAAGTGTCAAAAAGTGCACAAGTTTGCACTTTCGCGCATAACTTACGTTCTGAATACATCCGGACATCCAAAAATTTATGTAAGCATCCTTATATTATGCCTTAGTGTTTGGCATGAGAAAAATCCATTCGTCGCGTCATTTGGATCGTTTTTCGCGCTTATGCGCATTCCGTCGTAATTAAGCGAACATCGCGTTCGTATGACCAAACGAACCAACATCCGGAACATTTTTGAGCATGTTTCATGTCCACAATGCTTAGGCATCATTTTAGGGCCTTAAAGTTGGCTTTACGGGCCTTAGAAGTGTCAGAAATGGCTTAAATACGCAACAGGGACCAAAACTGCCATTTTTGAAAGTATGTGCAGATCAGAAGCTTCAGGCGGCCCGCGTGAGTTTTGCCTAAATGTTGACGCGGGGCGCGAGGGACTGTCAGACAGATTCAATGTATGCATTTAATGCAGTTGGCCTTTCGTTCGATCAAGGGGCGATGCCCTTTCACCCAATCAAGAGCCAAGGGGCATTTTCTGACTTACCACAACATTTCGACAAGTGTACGCACGAGATCGCGGCACGATATTCGATAAACGATCCTAACGGTTCCACTTTTTCTATAAATACCCCCCCCCCTTTGATGCAAAACCCACACAATCTGATCTAAAAGCTCTAAGTTGGAACCATTGTTTCATACCTGAGCTATTTTGATCTAGATTAGCATTCGGGGACCCTCCGTAAGTCTTCTTTCGTTCTTTTATTCGCTTTTCGAGTCCGAAAGTCAACGTTTTGTTGACTTTCTGCATTGACCAGCTTATGGTCGATGCGAAGTTCATGGAACTTCATAACATGAGCGTGATCACGATGGTTATAGTCCGTAGTGACTATACCTACTGATCACCACGTGATCTAGGCTCAGTGACGAGTCGTAGTTTCGGCCAAAATGCGCATTCTTGCGTATTTTGTAACCAAACTACTCGTGAGCATCAAAGCCGTTTGTTTTGATGCCAAACCTGTTTTCTAAACTTAGTTAAGCATGTTCTAACATGCTTAGCTCGTCACTTTTAGTTTAGTGCTTATATAGGGTCGTAAGGTAAGCGATCTAAACCATCGCTTATACTTTCGAACCCGACCCATTTGGTCGATCATTAGGATCCGACCAAACACATTAGGTGACCATAGCTATAACCTTCCGAGGTTATACCTTGTAGTCACGATGTTAGGCGTTCCGAACGCGTTCTACGCGAACGACGCGTTAGGGTAGCATAAGCTACCTAAACGGGTCGTGACGGACCGTAAGCACTTAGGTTAAGTTTCATTTTAGTATGTAGGCTTTGTTAAACCATATTACACGAGTCTCCATACTCGTTTGGTTTACGAACCCGCGTACTATCCGATCCTTCCGATTTGGTCCGGTATATTAACATAGCTACCTATTAGGTGCCGTTTGATATCCCGTGATCTTTAGCATTATCTGGTTATTATACAAGAACTTTAAAGCAGTCTCAGGTGAGTACATTGAACCCCTCTTTTACTGTTTTTCAAACTGTTTTGGGGTGAAACACATGTGCCTACTTGCTACTTTCATGCTTTCCGGTTTTCACATCATATACTGCTATGTTCGATAGTACATATATAGTACATGATTTCATTGTGTTTATGCTATGTATGCCCATTGTGTGCGTACTTAGTACATTATTTCACATTGCATATCTGTTGCATATGCTCATCCAGCATATGAACACATTATTCTACATTTTGAACCGTTGTACTCTACAATACATTTCATGCTACGTACGCCCATTGTGTGCATACGTAGTACATTGTTTCACATTGCATATCTGTTGCATATGCTCATCCAGCATATGAACACATTATTCTACATTTTGAACCGTTGTACTCTACAATACATTTCATGCTACGTACGCCCATTGTGTGCATACGTAGTACATTGTTTCACATTGCATTTCTGTTGCATATGCTCATCCAGCATATGAACACATTACCCTACATTTTGAACCATTGTAACCATTTGACTATGTGAACCGTCTTACCCCTTTTGATTTCATGAACCATCTGTAACCATTGAACCGTGTAAACCAGTTGTATCCGTTGACATGAATTACATTTGACAATAGACATTTAACTATACATGAACATTTCTACCGTTGTCAAACATTTCATTCTGATGGTTTGGTTTGAGTAAGTGATTAAGTAACGAGGCGTGTGTAATATGATACAAGCATGGTGGATACGCCGCTGGTACTTCCTATATATAAGTGTTTGTATGGTATTAACATATCGTAGTGTTATTTGAATCATTTCAATTTGAGACATATGACATTTTATACAAATAACACACTTTTCACAAGACATTGCTTTACAAACGACTTATCTTATACAAATGCATTTTTTCATGGTTATCCGTTTAACCATACAGTGTCTTCTTATTTATACATATCATTTGATCTTACCGTTTTTCAAATGATTTACAAGACAAAGCAAAATACGAGGTTCATGACTAAACATTTTCTCAAACATAAGTCATGAATTCCGTTTTCACAAAACCAATGTATCTCACAGGCATTTTTATGCTGACGTACCTATTTTCACATATGTTTTCAGGAGATGATGCATAGGACTTATCAAGACATACTTAGGCGGACCCGTGCCTTAGTGACTTAAAACGAGACAAGAACTAGTTAATTTATGTTATGTACACTTTGATTCTTGTTTAGACAATGTAAACTTTCATGTTTGATTTATAAGACGAAACTTCATTTGCCATGGATTTGAAACAATTGATTCTGTTACAACACTCCCTGACGTTTCTGCCACGTTTTGTATGTTCTACGTGGTCGGGGTGTGACACAGGTGATTGAGAATGACTGGTTTGTGCTAGGTTCAAATCAATTGCATCCAACAGCAGTTTGGTGTTTGGTGGAATTAGAGATGTGAAGGTTGGTTTAGAAAGCGGAATTGCTCCGGGTATTGGGCTGTGGAGGATGGAAACGAGTGCTTCCAGAGCCTCATGATGTGGTGACCCTGTGTGTACAACCTCTTCTTTTTGTGAAGAGACAGGAGGAGTTTCAGGTGTAGGTTGAGATATTTCTACCAACTGCTGTGAGGAAGTAGCAGCAGTGGTTTGTTGTGATTTTTGTGCAATCACAGGCAGTTGCTCTGGTATCTCATCCTCCAGAGTTGCCTTTTTGATGGGTTTGGGGGGTTTTTGAATTTTCTTTTTCTGTGGCTTTTTGGTGATTTTAGGTGTGGGTTTCAAGACAGTTGTTTGGCTGCCTTGATCACCTTGAGTAGTGGGCTCAGCAGCAGATACCTGAGGAGCAGTGGTAGCTGCTAAATTTTGCTCAGGCACCTCTGCTTGTGTTTTGCAAGGTGCTAACATTCTTGAAAAAGTTTCAGTTGTTAAACTGTTTATTTGAGTAGACTCACCTTGATTTATTTCAGCTAAATCATTCTTACTGAATTTCTTTTCAAAATAGTAACTTAAAAACCTTGGAAACAGTAAGAATGATTTCGTTTCAACATTATTAACCAAATCTTTAAAGATTTCCCGAGAGTAATTAAAATTTTCTTCTTGAAGAATGGCATATCCCAGATTTTGAATCTTTAAAGGGATTTCATTGAAAGAAGTGGTTTTGTTTGAAACACATAGTAGGAGGGTATGAAATAAAAATCTTGTTGCAGGAGGAAAGTAACCTTTTTGTAAGGTAAGTTTCTTCATCATTGTGGCTTCATACCCTCTTTCAATGAAGTCAGATTGTAACTCGTTTTTAGTGAAAGAAGTTTTACCTTACTGATCATCGAGTTGAAAGACCTCTGAAATGGATTGTGGCGTGATTTGGACATCTTTACCCTTTATAGAAGAGTGTATGGTAGTTGCAGTGTCTCCTTGTTTTTCAAGGGTTGCATTCTTCCAGAACTCCCTTTGGGTCTCCAAATAGATTAATGCATCGGTGGTGAACAAAGTTTTGTACTTTGATTTTGCCATGGTGTTAATGATGGAATCGAAAACATCGGTGGTTCCGGGTTTTGTGAGAAGACCCAGGAGATTGTGAGATGATTTATGAGGGATTTCAGTGGAGATTGCCTTTTCAGAGGCTGTTTTCGATGATGATTTAGATGTGGGTTTTGCGGATAACTTCGATTTTGTCATTTTTGAAGAGAATGATTGAAGAAATTTGTGGAAGATGAAGTGAAAAACTGCATTGAGAAGAGAATTTTTAAGAATTCAATTCGATAGTAAAACCCTGTTTGGGTTTAATCAGGGTTTTATTTTAGGGAAAAGGTGAAATGGTGATGTGGCAGCGGTTATGATAATCTGACGGCTAAAAACTGACCACGTGCCAACCCCTGATGGAATGGTAAATAATGGAGGACAGTTGTTTTGACAACCACTGATGGATCAAGCATCAGTAGTTACAACGGTAATGAAATGAAGCAGTGGGTGTATCAGTGGATAGAACAATGATTTTAAACATCAGTGTTTTTGAAGGTTCTCAAGGAGCAGGGGTTGACTTTCAGCAGTGGACAGATATTTAGAGAGAAGATGTTGAGGCACAACAACATTTTAAGTAGGGGGGGGGGGGATATTCCACGGTCCTCCCAACCGCCGAGGTGATCCCACCTCGCAGACCGCCACCCAGCAAGCCTGAGTCTGGGGGTAAATCCGCTACCGTAGGGGCATTGGGAACGAGCAAGACTCGAACCCGCCACCTCCGAGTTAGAATGCGGGCTGGTGGCCATTGGGCTGACACCCAATGGTTACAACAACATTTTAAGTACAACAGTGGTAAAACATAAAATGAAGACTTCTAGTGCAACAACTGATAGTGCAGCAGTGTTTTAATTTTTGACAAATAATGTTAGCATCTGCTTGTTCAGATGTAGAAATTGATTTTGTCTTGTGAAATCACAATATCTTATCTAACATCTGTTAATCACCAGAGATGCTATTCTTAACAAAATACATTTTAGATGTATATTATCAAGATTAAATTGCCAGCAGTTATCTACAGAAATTTTGTTCAAGGTTTTTCCCAAAAGTCCATTATTCCAGACAGTGGTTTAGTATCCCATATGATGAAGACATTGCTACTAGAGCTACTCATTTTGTGTCTAATTACTTGAACTAGAACATGAGTATCTCAGTAGTTCAAAATCAATTTGCAATCAATTTATGATCTGTGATAACCAAACTTGAGCTTAACCTGACCTTGATATGTGTGCTATTTCCTTTTGATCAGATTTAGGATAGTAGTTTCACACAAAAATAAGGAAATTGCATCCTGACCAGAGAAGAACTTTTACTATCAAAAATGAGTAAAAGTACATAATATATTTTATAAAAAGTAATATATATCTATTTTTATTTAGAGAAAAACACCTTAAAAAAATTAAAGGAAGTTTTGATAAATATCAAAGATCTGACAGCTTTTCAAATAAGTTCATGATCATATCTTTCTCAAGTTAGTTTGACCATTGTTTGGGGTCAATTTCTTGACAATTGATTGTAAATTCTTCTTTTGAGAACAATCACTGGAGATGCCATTGTTACCTGAACAATTCCTGTATTGATGAATGCACACAGTTGCATGACTTCATTGTTTTACCCAACTGTAACCTCAAGAGTGTTTTATGTTTATACTCTTTTTCTTTTGGATTCAAAAGTTTTGAGATAACCACACTTTGAGATTTGTTCATTTTTTTTTACCCTTTTTACCCTTCCCATTCACAGGTACAGAAATACTCACTGGGAGATGTTATTTTGAAGAAGTTTAGTCCAGAATCATTTTGAGGTAATGTTTTGAGAGATCTAGCCACATTTATGTATGTTTTATTACCAGATCTCACATTACGTATGATTTGGACTGTTCTGATATCTTATTTTCTTAATGTGTTTTGACAAAGTTGGTTTTGTCCTTTTGAGGATTCTCAACTTGCCTTTGAGCACATAAGAAATTTTGACTAAAGCTGTATTTCCCTCTTTCCATGTCAGCATAACACTAGTGTTTAGATGAACATAGGTTTTGCTGATCTGAGGTTCATACTTTCGCATTTAGTGAAAACATCACAAATATCAAAGCAACAATTGAAATCAATTTAGAAAATATTGAACGATCCCATAATTTATCAGATATTTTACAGATCTGAAAACTATGAGTTACTTGTGCATGATAACACTTGTTGCTTGAAATTTGTGTGTCATATGACATCTTGGTTGATTTACAGAGTTTCTGAATAACCATTTTGATCATGATTCACTCGTTACTCTGTTTTTCAACTGAATACAACCAACCTTAGTATCAATGAATTTTGAGCCGAACTATTATGTCGAATTGATTGTTAGATCGAATTTGACTGTCCATGCTCTGATACCAATTGTTAGGATCGGAGGCTTTCATGATTGTGTTTGTTTGTATATATTGATCATTCAGAGGATATTAAATAGTGAAAAGTGCAGCGGAAATTGATACAAACTTTGTGAACACAAACATAGAAGAGAATAGTATGTTTAAACACTTGTTTTACTTTGAGTTGAATGATTACAATGAAAATCAAAAGATTACAAGCATGCTTACAATACTATGCTCCCCCTCAGCCAGATACCCCAAGGTTGGTTGCACAAGATGAAAGGATTGGACTAAAGAAGAAGAATCCACTCAGTCAATCAAATGTAACAGTACAGAGTACTGTTCCATTTATAGGCAAACCAAACCACTGATGTACCTCAGCTGACGTCACCATGATAGTGACATCTAACAGCCTAACAACCTATAAACACTGATCTATACAAAACAACTGATGTCTAACAACTGATTGATAATACAATACAAAATAAGTCTAACATTGTTCACGTTCCACTGTTGTAGCCTAAGCACTGATTACTTGAACATCAGTGCTTTCTTCTAAAGGTGATCAGTCTTTGAATGAGCAGTGCTTGGATCTTCAGCAGTACTTAAGAGACAGCAGTAGATAGAGCTCAACGTTTACCTATAAGCAGTCTTTAGTTGTTTCATCAGTGTTTGGTTCATCAGTTGTTCTTCTGAGCAGTGTTTAGAGTGTATCAGCAGATAGGTAACCACTGTCAAGGGGGAAGCAAAGAGTAAACTGCTGCTTATTGTTAGTCCATTGATGTGATCCGGTTTTGGCTTTACATTATCTGTTCCTCTAGTAGGGTTCAATCCCAACACAGGGTGAGACTTTGAGTAGCACTCGATCCCCAACTTGAAACTCGAGTGGCTTCCTGCGCTTATCAGCGTAACTTTTCTGACGGTCACGAGCTGCCGCCATGCGTTGTCGTATCTGTGAAATCTGTTCAGTAGCATCAACTACCATTTCTGGACCTGTGATTTGACTATCCCCCACCTCTGCCCAACAGAGAGGTGACCTGCATTTACGTCCGTACAATGCCTCGAATGGAGTGGCTTGTATGCTGGTGTGGTAACTGTTATTGTACGAGAACTCTACTAACGGAAGATGTTTTTCCCAGCTGTTGCCGAAATCGATAACACATGCCTGAAGCATGTCTTCAAGAGTTTGAATAGTGCGCTCAGACTGCCCCTCCGTCTGAGGGTGATAAGCTGTGCTCATGTCTAAATGAGAGCCAAAAGATTTGTGCATTTCTTGCCATAGTTCTGAAGTAAATCATGCATCCCGATCCGAAATAATGGAGGTTGGCACTCCGTGCCTTGAAACAACTTCTTTCAAGTAGACGTCTGCCAAGGTAGAGAACTTATCCGTTTCTTTGATAGCCAAGAAGTGAGCAGACTTAGTGAGTCGATCCACGATCACCCAAATAGTATCATTCCCACGCTGGGATCTAGGCAGGCCAGTAACAAAATCCATGGAAATTTCTTCCCATTTCCACTATGGTATCTTGGGTTGCTGAAGTAGGCCTGAGGGTTTCTGGTACTCCGTCTTGACTCTCGCACAGGTCAAACACTTGCCGACGTAAGTTGCTATGTGGGCCTTCATGCTAGGCCGCCAGTACGTAGTTTTAAGATCGTGGTACATTTTGCCCGAACCTGGATGTACCGAGTAGCGAGACTTGTGAGCTTCATCCATTACCAGCTCGCGTAAATTGCCATAATGTGGAACCCAAATGCGTCCTGTTACATAGTAGGCGCCGTCTTCCTTTTGTTCTAATTGTTGCCTTGAGCCGCATAGGGCTTCAGCCCTAACGTTTTCTGGTTTCAATGCTTCAACCTGAGCATCTCGTATCTGTGCAGGAAGACTAGACTGAATTGTGAGTTGCAAGGCTCGTACACGCCTAGGTGTAGTATCTTTTCGACTGAGGGCATCAGCCACAACATTGGCCTTGCCTGGATGGTACTTGATGGCACATTCATAATCGTTCAGTAATTCAACCCATCGACGTTGCCGCATGTTCAATTCCTTCTGCTTGAAAATATGCTCGAGACTCCTGTGATCGGTGTAGATGGTGCACATGGTACCGTACAGGTAGTGTCGCCATATCTTAAGCGCGAAAACAACAGCTCCCAGCTCTAAATCGTGCGTCGTGTAGTTCCGTTCATAAACTTTAAGTTGCCGTGAAGCATAGGCAATGACTTTATCTCTTTGCATCAATACACAACCAAGCCCCTGTATCGATGCGTCACAATAGACCACAAAGTCATCCGTGCCCTCTGGCAATGAGAGAATAGGTGCACTACAGAACCTATCCTTTAAGTGCTGAAAAGCGGTTTCCTGGGGATTACCCCAGCGATAGGTGACACCCTTCTGTGTCAGTAGTGTAAGCGGCTGTGCGATCTTGGAGAAGTCTTTGATGAACCGTCTGTAATAACCCACCAAACCCAAGAATTGGCGTATTTTCATTGGTGTACGCGGTGCAGGCCAGTTTCTGATCGAATCTACCTTAGATGGATTAACATGAATCCCATCCTTGTTTACCACATGGCCCAAAAAGTGAACTTCACGAAGCCAGAAGTCGCATTTTGAAAACTTAGCGTACAGTTGTTCCTTTCGAAGAAGTTCCAAGATAAGACGTAGATGCTACTCGTGCTCCTCCTGACTCTTGGAGTAGATCAGGATGCCGTCGATGAAAACAATCACAAACTTGTCTAGGTAAGGCTTGCACACTCTGTTCATAAGATCCATGAAGACTGCCGGTGCGTTTGTTAACCCGAATGGCATGACTAGAAACTCGTAGTGGCCATAGCGAGTTCTGAATGCTGTCTTAGAGACGTCCTCATCCCGGACTCTCAGCTGATGGTAACCTGACCTCAGGTCAATCTTGGAGTAGTAGCTCGACCCTTGCAACTGGTCGAATAAGTCATCAATACGCGGCAGAGGGTAGCGGTTCTTCACGGTGACCTTGTTCAATTCGCGGTAATCAATGCACATCCTGAAAGTACCGTCCTTCTTTTTCACAAATAAAACTGGAGCTCCCCAAGGCGAAGAGCTAGTACGAATAAAGCCCTTATCCAAGAGCTCCTGTAGTTGCTTTGACAGTTCTTCCAGTTCAGTTGGAGCTAATCGATACGGTGCGCGAGCTATAGGTGCTGCTCCTGGAGCTAGCTCGACTTGAAACTCGACCTGGCGATGAGGCGGTAGCCCAGGTAAATCTTCAGGAAACACTTGAGGAAAATCGCGTACAACCGGGATATCCTCTATTCTTTTCTCTTTCGTTGATGCATCAGTAACTAGTGCCAAAATGGCAGTGTGACCCTTTCTCAAACATTTTTGAGCCTTCAGGAAGGAGATGATGCCAACCACAGCACCACTCTTGTCGCCTTGAACTTCGAGAGGTTCTTTACCAGGACGAGGAATACGGATGATCTTCTCCTTACATAGGATCTCTGCTTGCTGCTTGGATAACCAATCCATACCAATGACGATGTCAAAACTACCCAGAACTATAGGAATGAGGTCGATGGAGAACGTCTGACCAGCGAGGATAAGATCACAACCCTGAACTATGTGTGTGGCCTCCAGACTCTTGCCATTAGCTAACTCTACGACATGTTTGGTGTTTAGGGGAGTTGGTGCACGTTTTAACATTTGGCTAACTTTTAGAGACATATAACTGGTATCCGCACCCGAATCAAACAATACAGTAACATAAAAGTCGTCAAGAAGAAACTTACCCATAACTACGTTGGGATCATTCCTGGCATCACCCTGCCCCAGCACAAATGCACGTCCCCTAGCTTCGTTGCCGTTGTTGTTCCCACCGTTGTTGTTTCCGTTGCCTTGGTTATTGTTGTTGTTGTTGTTGTTCTGGTTTCGGTTTAGCTGAGGGTAGTGTCTTTTGAAGTGACCTTTAGCTCCACAATGAAAACATCCCTTGTTGCCCTGTTGCTGATTCTGTGGTGTTTGCTGTTGCTGCTGATTCTGATTCGCAGGCCGCGGGCTCCTACAATCCTTGGCCTCATGACCCATCTTGAGACACCTCTGGCAACGACCCTTGTTGCACTGGCCACTGTGGTGTCTGTTACAATTGTTACATCTTGGGAGGTTCCCTCGATATCCACCCTGCCTGTGACTTCTCGAAGATTGCTGACCAGGGCTCTGATAATTGTCAGTCTTTCGCTGCTGAACCTGAGACTGAACTGAAGCTGATCCCTTGCTAGAATCCCCCTCCCATTTTCTCTTGTTGTAACTGGGAGTAGCAGAAGTGGTAATGGTGGCAGTAGCGTTGATACGTTTAGGCAGCTTGTTCTGTTCCACTGCCTGATCCGTGAGGCGATGAGCAAGGCGTTGAATAGCCTGGATATTGTCAAGATTAGCCGATGTCACATGGCTCTGAATTTCTGGTGCCAACCCTTTGAGATACAACTCAATACGTCTAATAGGAGGGTCCACCATAGTTGGACACAGAACGGCCAGCTCATTTGACCTTTTAGTATATGCCTCAATTTCCGACCCAGTCATCTTCAAATGAAAGAACTCCTCTTCTAACTTGTGCATGTCGTCGCGTGTGCAGTATTCCCGTTTAATCAGCTCCTTGAAATCATTCCAAGGAGTGGCATTAGCAGCTGCCAATCCTAAAAGTTGGACTTGCGCATTCCACCAAGTCAGCGCGATTCCTTCTAGTGTGCCAGTGGCGTACTTCACCCTGCGAGCCTCAGGGCATTCACACATTTCAAACACAGACTCGAGCTTTTCAAACCAATGGAGGAGTCCCACTACTCCCTCCGTGCCACTGAACGTGCTTGGACGACAATCCATGAAATTCTTGAAAGTGCAAATAGGTGGCTGAGCGTGTTGACCTGTTGTGTATATAAGAACCGGACAAGGTTAAACACTAGAGTTGGTTCAGGAATGTAGGATCTAAAGATCCTAGTGTGAATTACAACTGCAGGGTATACCTCCTGCTTGTGCGGCTGCAAGTGCTGATGGAGAGGGTGAAACCCGAGCTTTAGAGTGTCTAAATATAATGATTTATGTGTATTTGATGTGTTTATTTGCTTGGAATGAAGTGACTATGAGAATTTGATGTTTTGCAGGTAAAGTACGTAATTCGGTGCATTTACGAGGATTAAAGATGAAATTGTGAGCATTGGATGGGAGGTTGCAGTTCAAGAATGAATGACGAAGTTTGTTCGGGTGATACAAAGGCTCACGAGTGAAAGAAATGTGAAAAAAGCAAAGTTCAGGGAATAATTCGGTAATTTATGAAAGTTATGTGGATCTTATATGTGCAAGAGTCAAAGAAGACTAAAAGTACAGGGGCTTAAATGTTAATTGTTGAAAGTTACGCTCGAAGAAGAGAGGAGGAGAAGGGTCTCGACCGTAGCTTACGAATGGGTACTCGTAGCTTACGAGTCTTTGGAGTTATTTGTTGAATTGGATCAGAATTTTCATTCCGTAAGCTACGAGTTTTAACTAGTAGCTTACGAGTTACATATTTCAGCAAAGGAGAGCCACCAGAGGTCGACCGTAGCCTACGAACCACTTTTCGTAGCTTATGGTTTCATGATTAATGTTTGAACAGAATTTTGAATTCGTAGGATATGGTTTTCTTACGTAGCCTACGACCCGGGAAGTAAAAAAAGGACGCATGTCACGTGTTTGGTTTTAGGAATTGAGATGTCAAATCATAAAAAGGAGTGGGGCCGACATCTGAAGAGAGTCATGTGAGAGAAGGGTTTTTGGTAAAAGATATACAAAAAAAATCATCTGAACATAAAAAAAAAATCATCATCATAGTGGCGGCTGACTTGGGGGTTTTCGGGAGGCACAGAAGACTTTTGAGAGTGGCACAAGGCAACAAAGTCAATCACATCCCATCGTCATCCAACATCCTTTGACATCATCTAACATCATCACAACAATAAGGATTCACGTGGATTTGGAGGTTTAGCAAAGTTATTATTACTATTACTATCTTTATTAAATTATAATAAGGATGGTGATTTTAATTATTATTCAAGCTTTGGAAGATCAGTCAACCCACATGAGCGGCTAGTCGTTTTATGGTTTCCTCCGGATGGAGGGTTTTGTAAGTTAATGAATATTATGTGTTTGATATAATCGTTTTACTTGGTGATCTAAGCATTCGATGCTTTTCACCATTGATTTGATTTCTTGATTGCAAACAGTTACGTTTATTTAAACCTTAATTTCTAAGCATTCAGTTCCCGAGAGTTCTAGTAATTGGGATATATTTGACATGGGGTTAGGGTTTGTAAATTGTAATTGATAATCATTCGATAACCTCCCGTTATGTATTGACCGGAGTACTTAGTCGTTGGTTATCACAATTAATTAATCGAAATTAACACCTATGTCTATGTAGGTAACGATTAAACACACAATTGAAGTTAACTGCAAAACTTGAAATCTGGAGGAACCATCTTTTCTCTCATTGATTTAAAACACATTTTCTATTCGTTAATTTAGTTATCTCTCACAATCAAACAAACCGATTTTCTTATTCAGTAATAGTTAATCAATTCTTTTCATTACGACACTTTCCACAGTCCTCCCTTGGTTCGATACCCTGCTTATTCTATACTAATAGTTTAAATAGGTTTTTGCATGTCCATAACGACAGACATCAAGTGCCGCAGCAACTTGTTCGTTGATAAGAGCCGTCAACTGGGCTTGAGTCAAGTTAATACGTCCAGCCATGATCTTCATAGCAAATGTAACATAAGTGAGAGAGGTTCGCGAATAATGCGATGACAGAAGAGAGTAAGCACACCAATGTTCTCAAGCAATAACGAATAGTAGGCAAGTAATCTAAGCATAACACGAGCAAAGTTCTATGCAATTCTAGCATGTAGGCAATAAACATAAACCATATTACCTAGGATGTTGAGTCTTGCACGTGGAGCGAGGCGTCGTTGTGGATCGTCGAGCACTGTACTGGTTATAGTCTGGTTTTAATAAAAACGTTTTTTCCGTTATTAAAACCGAGTTCTCTATAACCAATGGCTCTGATACCAATCTGTCACACCCCCAAAATCCACACGCGGAGTATCACCGCTTGGAGGCGTGACTGACCAGGATCAAGCCACCAATCATATAGAACAACGTAAATAGTAAAAGTAAATGTCATTAAACCGAACCAATCCATATGAATGGTGTTCAAAGCATAAGTATAAATTCAACGTTTAGCGGAAGCAAATGGGTAAAAGCCCAATCATAAGTAAAGTATGAAATGTCAAATGTTTAATCAAACCATTCACGATCCTTGTCCACAACGACCGCGCCTCCCTGTGCAAGCTCCACGTATACCTAACGACCTGCAAGGCATGTAACAGAGAGTCAACAACTAGTTGAGCGAGTTCACAGTAAGTAAGTTCGTAATAGTAAGTATGTTTTGTAATGTGTGGCTCTACTAGGCCGATATTATGTTCTATTAGTGGGGGCTTCCCATAGTTGCATATACACTAGACTATTTGTAACCATAAGTGTTCTTCTTAATCCCGAGAACAGTAGTACGTACAAGGTTTACGTAGGTTTTACGTAAGTGTCCTTCACAAACCAAGGACAGTGGTACGCGGGGGTTTACGTAGGTTTTACGTAAGTGCCTGTCACAATCCGAGGCAGTAGTGAGTATAAGTTTACGTAGGTTTTACGTAAGTGTCCTTCGCAACCTGAGGACAGTGATGAGTACAAGTATACGTAGGTTTTACGTATGTATCCTGCGCATCCGAGGACGATTTTAGGTAGTCTAGTAACAGTGTAAGTACAAGTACCTATTCAATCTCATTCCTTCAATCCCATTCCCAAACCCCGGGAATCCCATGCCTTGGTAAGAGTGTGAACTCACCTTGGTTTGCTCGGTATGCTAACTATGTGCTCGAAAGTAATCAATATCAATCAGGGCCTAAGGTAATGCATTTACACACAGTCAGTTCATGTTGGTCAAATTTCACATACAAACTATGTCCCAACGTGCTTGGCAGTTAACCTCATGTACCGCATAAGCAGTTAATCAATTTCATGCCATTCATGTACCACATCGTTGTCTATGGCAGTTTATTCCAATATAATCATCCAACAACACACTTAACAGAGTTAGCATCTAACAGAACAAATAAGCTAACTAAATAAATAGGGTTAACAGAGTTAATCAATTAACAGAATTAATCAACTTAACTTAACAGAGTTGACATGCTTAACTGAATTAACAGAAACTCGGATTATACATTCCCCTATAAAAGTCGGACCTAGTGTCCTTTCTACAAAATTCGGACCAAATCATTCCCTTTCTAAAAATTTGGACACCACCCAATGGCACAAAATTCGGACCCCCTTTTATAACATCCGGACTATGTTTCTTATTAATAAAAGTCGGACCAAACAATACCTTCTTAAAAGTCGGACCAACAAGCATTCACATAGTTCGGACCTCATATAATTCATTCAAAAGTCGGACTAGTATCATCTCAAAATTCGGACTAAGTGTTACATATTACTAAAACTCGGACCCTTCATGTGTGTTACAAGAAATTCGGACCACATGTTACAAATCAAAACTCAGACTATGTGCTTTCCATAAACTCTGACCCTTAACTCCGAGTTATCAACATACGTGAATTCCAAAACCATTTCACAGAATCAATGGAACAGTTACATTTTACGATCAAGAAACCCTAATTTCATACATTGGCCAGTGCTGTAATCCAATTAACAATCAACAGTCCTAACATATCATGCATCTCATTGTCAGGCAAGTGATTACACAACTAATCATAATCATTTCACGATAATCAGAATTGACCAATAAACACAGAATCATTATATGTAGAACTAGGGTTTTGCATGAGTCACATAATCAAGGATTAACAACACGTAATCATTAAACGTTTACCTTAGATTGATTCTAGATGAAGAGAGATCGAAAGTGATGCAAGAGAACTTGTGTAGCCAAGAATGACAGCCAAGAATGATGAGAGGATGATTTGAAATGTCGTATGATGAAAATTAGTGAGAATGATTAGGGTTAAGGGGTTTTGTTTTATTTTCACTATTAACACTAAACACCCTTAAGTATTATCTATTACATAATACATGCACAAGACATACAATTTACAGTTTCATCACCAAGTTCATGTATTTGTCAAATCATTCGTAAAATAACACATAACCATTGCAACGATCACAATACACTTTATCAAATCAAAACGTTTACAGTTACAAAGCAACAAATTGTGTAAGTAAGCAACTAGACAAACAGTTAAGGTGCAATAAATGCGAAGGTGGAATCTCGGAAACTCGAGTTGTCACACCTAAAACCCTAGGTCCTACCCTTTTTCAACCATTTCACCGGATAATCCGCCCCACCAGGGATTGAATCTCTTTTTACAAAAAAGAACTTGGATTTCCATTCCTCTTCATTCCTGGTGGCTCGGAGAATCAGTGGGTCACTGGAAGTGGAGTAGAACAAAAATCGACAAGAGCCATGACATCTAAGCCGGTATGCTAAAGGAAGGTCGTGAACAGAAAGATCAGGGATATGGTTATTCTTGATTTGATCAAGAACAGACAAGACCCGCCAAAGCATTTGCATTGTTTGACTAAAAGAAATCTTGGTGAGATTGAAAAACTCGGTGATAAACTCAGAAAAAGGAAATTGTAGCCCTAAAGTAAAAGGAAAGGCATTGAAGCACAACCTGAAAGACCCTAATGCGTATTTGACTAAAAGTCGCAGCGGAAGTTCAAGCCATAAACTTTCTTTCCTTATAATTACCTTGACTTACTTAAAACTTCATTTTAATACAACCTTTTCACATGAAGTCATCAATTGACTCATTTACAATTAAATGCATGACATGGGTTTTCTAAATTTCAACACCAACGTTTCCGTACAATCTGTCTTGTGACTCGATCCTCGATCTCTAATCCTTGAAGATCCTCGTGACTCGTACAACCTGCACTCACCACATTCATTCATACATTAGCACACATTATATAAACAAGATTCATTCACAAACACTTCACTGTTCGTCATTTTTCAAACTTTAAGCATTACATCTGCGTATCCATTCCCTGGTGAGGCTTCAGTAATGTACCTGCATTACCTTTCATTCTCAAGGTACACCATTAAAACGTTAACACTCAACGTGTCTAAATCATGCTTATATACATACTTACATACAAACATACATTCACATCTACATACATACATATCTTTCCTCCAACTTTACATACATGCATACACTCATACATGTCTTTACACATACATACATACACAATTACATACATACATACATACCTTTCCTACATCTCTACATTCATGCATACACTCATACATATCTTTATACATACGTACGTTCACATCTACATACGTACATACCTTTCTTACATCTTTACATACATGCATACACTCATACATACCTTTATACATACATACACATCTATATACGTAAAGGAAATTCTTAACTTAGAATCCCACAATTAGGTACCATATTACTACATATTCTTTAGGATCCCACCTTTGGGTACCATATTACTACTTATTCTTTAGGATCCCACCTTTGGGTACCATATTACTACATATTCTTTAGGATCCCACCTTTGGGTACCATATTACTACTTATTCTTTAGGATCCCACCTTTGGGTACCATATTACTACATATTCTTTAGGATCCCACCTTTGGGTACCATATTACTACATATTCTTTAGGATCCCACCTTTGGGTACCATATTACTACATATTCTTTAGGATCCCACCTTTGGGTACCATATTACTACTTATTCTTTAGGATCCCACCTTTGGGTACCATATTACTACATATTCTTTAGGATCCCACCTTTGGGTACCATATTACTACTTATTCTTTAGGATCCCACCTTTGGGTACCATATTACTACATATTCTTTAGGATCCCACCTTTGGGTACCATATTACTACTTATTCTTTAGGATCCCACCTTTGGGTACCATATTACTACATATTCTTTAGGATCCCACCTTTGGGTACCATATTACTACATATTCTTTAGGATCCCACCTTTGGGTACCCCTACCCGTCGGCGACGCCCTCTAGTTTTTTTGCAGTTTTCTGCAGGTTCGTTTCGTCGTCCGTACGCACTAAAACGCACGTAACTTTTGAACCGTTTACCCGTTTGACCTCCCGTTTCTTCCTACATGCTTGTAAATTCACATTCTATCATATGAACATAAAATCTTACCTCCGGATTACGGAAATCCTTAACTTACATACATTCGACTTAACTATTTTCTAACTATTTGACCCGTTAAGGGTATTCGCGCATTAATTGGTCTATGACTGACCAAACCATCATCCCCACTTCCATACCTGCCCAAAACATTACTCTAATCGAATAACTTGCTTCTAAACCACTTTTAAGTTCGTTTACCCCAAAATACCCATCATGGGCATTTTGGTCAACCTTAAACCCATCATTTACGACGAAAGACCTTAACACATATTTGACCTCAAACATCATATTTAATTCATTACAACACTTTATTACTTACTTGTACTACGAAGTGATTACGGAAATCACTTACCTTTAGTGTTCGTATTCGCATCCGTTTCCTCGCCTCTTTTTGACCCGTTAACCTTCCATGCTTCCATCCATCTTGACATGATCCCTATACTTTCATGTCATCGCATTCACATTCTTGTTAGCATACATGATTGTACATATTAACAATCATATCAAATTCATGTTTCACATTTGACTTTCATTAGTCAATTCTAACAAGCATAAGGCATATTTCCACAAGTTAATCTTTCAAACTCATACAATTCATCGTGTCATCACATATAACACGTATGGATATAACACGCATCATATGACTTTCTATAATATCACAATTGTGACAAAAGTCCAACATTGCTACTTATGCACAGTTGACTTTCAAAAAGTCAACAATTTATCATATGAACTTTCGACTTAACCTCATACATCCATGTCATTATAGTAGACTATACTAATGACACTATATACATTTCATACTCACGATGCAATAAGCATACAACCACATGATCATCTAGTTATATGCACATACCAAACATATTTAATTCCGTTCATTCTAGTAACATAATTCTACAACTAACACCATGACCTATGCTTAACAACCCAACATCATTCTAACTTCATCCTATTCTAATGATCTCATATGCTTCACATTTAGTGTACTTTTACTTATCAATTTTGATTAAGCAATTATTCAAACATGTAGTAAACATCATACCACTCCAACATAGAGTACAATATTCTAATGCATACTTTTACTAAATAACATGGCCAACCAAATCCTACATGAATTCCATATAAAAATAGATTTCTCATGTTTATTTATCATCAAATACATCATATCCCCATATTATACGATTTCATCCATTACTTGCATACCATTTCATCTATTAATCCCACCTAGGCATTTCATCAAACACTTGGTGTGCATGCCACAATTTATGCATAATGTACAAGTGTTTCATGCTTTACTTCCTACTTCATGCTTTCATTCATCAATTAACACAAAAACATCAACAAATTCATATCACATTCAATCTACCTAACAAGAACGCATTACATACACCATAACACAACAAGATGTGAACAAGGATTGGACTTGGGTGATCATTCAAGTCATCATCCTTACCAAAACAAATGGGTTTCACCTCTAAACATCAAATTAACCTAAATCATGCATAACCCATGTTCAATATGATGATTCTAACACACACCCATTCACAATTTCATACAAATTCGCAATTTACATCATAACCCACTTCGTGAAAGATCACCAATCTAACTTTTAAGACATACCTTACAATCCCCTTGTGAAGGTGATCATTAATCCGTGTTCATTCATGAATTTAGACCTTGATTTGCCCTTCGATTTGATGATTCTTCACGTTTAGGGTTTCTTGAGCTCTCATGAGAGCTCCTGCTCCTTTCTAGAACACACGAATGTGTGTGTTTGTGTGTGTTGATTTTCATAAATAAAACCCATCTTTCCATCCTAACCGTTTTGGTCCCTCAAGTTTTCTCACTAATTAGAATTGACACAACTTTCATTCCTTATTTGTTTCTACCATACTTTTAACTAGGACGAATAACCTAGTTATTTATTTCTTGATGTACCCGATCATAACATTTAACGAATATAAACATTCGGGTTTTGGGGTGTTACAAGTCTACCCCCCTTAAATAAGGTTTCGTCCCCGAAACCTTTCTCATTTCCTCTTACACACACACATCTATGTTTGACTTCATAGTCATATCATAATTATATGTAATCATCCTATCTCAGTTCATATTTATTCATACTATTGACTTTTTTTATAGTAAGTCCATATTTTTCACACCATACCTTCACATAACATTTTCATTTCCCTTGACCCGTTTTTAATAGGTCAATATACATACTTCTTCAAGCTTGTGATAATACGTTCATTCGTAGGATTTGTTTATAACGGATCTAATACTTTCATCTTGTCTTTTAAGATTACATTTCATACACACATTCTATAACATTCAACTCTTGTTTTGTTATCACAACAAAACTACTACTTCATAGTTACACCTACATGCTTAACTCCATAGTTAGCATCATTCTACTTTTCTATAGTCATTCGTACCTTACATATCCTTACGTTACCTTCAACTTGCCTCATTCGTTCTACATTACTATACCTCTCATTTCGTGCCTTACTTATTTTGCATAAGCATACGTGTCGTGCAATTCATTTCATGAGATTTTAACCAATACTCGAACTTTTCACTCAAAACCTTTGAGATTCGCTTCTTGATGACATAGTTTTCTTCTTATGTCAACTGAAAAAAAAATCAAACTTCCCATACTATACCATACCCATTCCATCATTCATTTCGTAGGTCGTACCCAATTAACCAATTCATACTTATCTAACATAAGTTAAACTTTTTACTGACCTCATCTCATATCATCAATCGACGATCCGTAACCCAGATCGATCCGCATTCTTCACGAGTACTAGCCATACCAGGCTAGATTTCATTCATCCGCGTAATGCGCTTTCGCCCGTGCACATCCTTCCACCAATTCGGTTGGTTTCATCACATCAAGAGTTTCTAACATTATCATCTACAATTTTAGCGGTTAGCACATTTCATTCAAGCATTCATTAAACTAGGTGATTACTCACCTATAATTCTTTACAATTTCCTACGCACATGCTATAACATTTTCCACACTTCATTCCTTACATGCAATTCTTTATTTTGGTTACTTATTTTGTCGACCTTTGCAGTTTGACGTTTCAAGGTCAAACTGACATTTCTTACTTACCGTAGATGTAAAGAGGTACACATTCGTACGTCTTTCCCTTCATGTTTACCTACAAGGACATCCATTACATCATTTTGGTATTCTTAACAAAACTCACCCTTCTCATTCATACTTAAATTATTGTCCGGGTCGTAGCCCGTCATTCATTATGACTCCTAAGAGTCCATTACTAACATATTTAACACATAACTTGTTCGAACTTCTTTCTTTCGCTTTAAAATTTAGGTTTGCATGCCCATTACGATCATTCTTTTGTTTATTACTTTACATTTATCCGTATGACTCGTTTGACACAACCATGGTCAAACTGTCGACACATTGTGATGTGGATTAATTTCATCCCTTTTTATATTTTAAATCCGTCCTTCGGACGCAATCATAGCATCCATACCTTTCATTATTTCTATGTTTTGAATCCGTCTAGCGGTTTCGAACATTCTCTTCATGCATTTCATACCTTGAATCCGTCTCACGGATTCAAACATATCATTCATGCCTTTCATCCTTGAATCCGTCTCACGGATTCAAACATTGCATTCATAACTTTCATTCCCTGAATCCATCTCCCGGATTCAGACATATTATTCATATCTTTCTTTCCTTGAATCCGTCTCATGGATTCAAATCATTTCATTCATACATTGCATTCCTTGAATCCATCTCGTGGATTCAAACATTTCATTCATACATATCATTCATATCTTGTTGATCCGTACCTTCTTACGGATTCAACATTCTTCATTTTTTTTTATCACTCATACTTTTCATTCCTACATAGTACTCTCAACTTCCCGAGAGTCTTAATTCCCATTTCCCCCCACACGCCCGCCTGCTACTCAACTCTACCGGACATACCTGTAACAATTATCATAATCTCACGAACGTCATACGTTTCTCGTGTACTGGCCAGGTACACAATCCACATAGTAGTTTCGTGCCTTCATGTAATTGTCACCTTATGTCCGTAGACTTAGGTTTCGGCGCGTGTATCACTTTCAGTACCTCATTACATACAATCCTTGTCTTTCATTTAAAACTTTTCCTTCCTTTAATGGACTTTACCATTGCTTACATCCTTACATTAAATTCACATACCTGGGCTCATTTGCCTACTTGTCTCATTACCTCTTTGCCTACCTTAGTATTCATTCTAGGCTGCATTCACGGATCATCCTCTTCCAACACTTATGCTTACCTTGCACATACAAAACCGTCAGTTTTGTTATACGTATACATAAATGCATACTTTCATCAACCCTTTACCTTTGGATCTTGATCGAGTCTTGGATTGTACGGATTTCTTATCTCAAGAGCACACAAGTTTGAGTTCAAGTACTTACCTTCTCGTACTTGATTCCCTCAAACCAGGGCTCTGATACCAACTTGAAAGACCCTAATGCGTATTTGACTAAAAGTCGCAGCGGAAGTTCAAGCCATAAACTTTCTTTCCTTATAATTACCTTGACTTACTTAAAACTTCATTTTAATACAACCTTTTCACATGAAGTCATCAATTGACTCATTTACAATTAAATGCATGACATGGGTTTTCTAAATTTCAACACCAACGTTTCCGTACAATCTGTCTTGTGACTCGATCCTCGATCTCTAATCCTTGAAGATCCTCGTGACTCGTACAACCTGCACTCACCACATTCATTCATACATTAGCACACATTATATAAACAAGATTCATTCACAAACACTTCACTGTTCGTCATTTTTCAAACTTTAAGCATTACATCTGCGTATCCATTCCCTGGTGAGGCTTCAGTAATGTACCTGCATTACCTTTCATTCTCAAGGTACACCATTAAAACGTTAACACTCAACGTGTCTAAATCATGCTTATATACATACTTACATACAAACATACATTCACATCTACATACATACATATCTTTCCTCCAACTTTACATACATGCATACACTCATACATGTCTTTACACATACATACATACACAATTACATACATACATACATACATACATACATACCTTTCCTACATCTCTACATTCATGCATACACTCATACATATCTTTATACATACGTACGTTCACATCTACATACGTACATACCTTTCTTACATCTTTACATACATGCATACACTCATACATACCTTTATACATACATACACATCTATATACGTAAAGGAAATTCTTAACTTAGAATCCCACAATTAGGTACCATATTACTACATATTCTTTAGGATCCCACCTTTGGGTACCATATTACTACTTATTCTTTAGGATCCCACCTTTGGGTACCATATTACTACATATTCTTTAGGATCCCACCTTTGGGTACCATATTACTACTTATTCTTTAGGATCCCACCTTTGGGTACCATATTACTACATATTCTTTAGGATCCCACCTTTGGGTACCATATTACTACATATTCTTTAGGATCCCACCTTTGGGTACCATATTACTACATATTCTTTAGGATCCCACCTTTGGGTACCATATTACTACTTATTCTTTAGGATCCCACCTTTGGGTACCATATTACTACATATTCTTTAGGATCCCACCTTTGGGTACCATATTACTACTTATTCTTTAGGATCCCACCTTTGGGTACCATATTACTACATATTCTTTAGGATCCCACCTTTGGGTACCATATTACTACTTATTCTTTAGGATCCCACCTTTGGGTACCATATTACTACATATTCTTTAGGATCCCACCTTTGGGTACCATATTACTACATATTCTTTAGGATCCCACCTTTGGGTACCCCTACCCGTCGGCGACGCCCTCTAGTTTTTTTGCAGTTTTCTGCAGGTTCGTTTCGTCGTCCGTACGCACTAAAACGCACGTAACTTTTGAACCGTTTACCCGTTTGACCTCCCGTTTCTTCCTACATGCTTGTAAATTCACATTCTATCATATGAACATAAAATCTTACCTCCGGATTACGGAAATCCTTAACTTACATACATTCGACTTAACTATTTTCTAACTATTTGACCCGTTAAGGGTATTCGCGCATTAATTGGTCTATGACTGACCAAACCATCATCCCTGTGATACCTGTGTCACTCCAACCATCAAACAAATGCCAAACCAAGGAAATATTGTATTTCATACTTGGGATTTGTATAAATATGTGTATGCTTTGCACATATCAATTCTTGTTCAATTTCATACTCTACAACGCTTTCTGGAGAATTATACGCAAACGGGTGCATAAACGTACTCAGTTTAATGAGACAAATACTCCGGGAGACCATCATACACTTAACATACCTTAAATAACCTTTACATAACTTAGAAATAAGTTTTGAAGGCTTTGGTATGGCAAAAACAAGTTAATTCGCTTACAGGGACTAAACTTGACAAACTGCGAAAGTATGCCAATTTGAACTGTAACGAACATTCCGGAACATGTCCATAAGTTAAACATACCATAAATATCCTTTACATAGCTTAGAAATAGGCTTTGAGGGGTTTTGGTATGCTAAAACAAACTTTTGGATCATTCAGGGACTGAAAGTGTCAAAAAGTGCATAAGTTTGCACTTTCGCGCATAACTCACGTTCTGAATACATCCGGACATCCAAAAATTTATGTAAGCATCCTAATATTATGCCTTAGTGTTTGGCATGAGAAAAATCCATTCGTCGCGTCATTTGGATCGTCTTTCGCGCTTATGCGCATTCCGTCGTAATTAAGCGAACATCGCGATCGTACGACCAAACGAACCGACATCCGGAATATTTTTGAGCATATTTCAAGTCCCCTACACTTTAACTTCATCCTAGAGCCTTGAAATGAGGTTAACGGGGCTTAAACGTGCCAAAAATGGGCCAAATTACGTGTTTCTTAAGTGCAGGGACCAAAAATGAAATTTCTGATCTGTGGACCTTAGGCGGGGCGCGTAAGGATTGTCCAAATCCTTACGCGGGGCGCGTGGGACTATCAGACAGATTCAATGTATGCATTTAATGCAGTTGGCTCTTCGGATCGCGAAAGGGTCGAAGGCCTTTTCACCCAAATGAAAGGCCAAGGGGCAAATTCACTGAATCTAGCATGGGACACGTGTACGCACGAGATCGCGGCACGATATTCGATAAAATGATCCTAACGGTTCCACTTTTCCTATAAATACCCCCCCCCTTTTGTGTAAAAACCCACAAAATCAGATCTTTGAGCTCTAAGTTGAAACCATTGTTTCATACCTGAGCTATTTGATCTTGATTAGCACTCGGGGACCCTCCGTAAGTCTTCTTTCATTCTTTTATTCGCTTTTCGAGTCCGAAAGTCAACGTTTTGTTGACTTTCTGCATTGACCAACTTTTGGTCAATGTGAAGTTCATGGAACTTCATAACGTGAGCGTGATCACGATGGTTATGGTCCGTAGTGACCATACCTACTGATTACCCCGTTATCTAGGCTCAGTGACGAGTCGTAGTTTCGGCCAAAATGCGCATTCTTGCGTATTTTCTAACCAAACTACTCGTGGGCATCAAAGCCGTTTGTTTTGATGCCAAACCTGTTTCTAAACTTAGTTAAGCATGTTCTAACATGCTTAGCTCGTCACTTTTAGTTTAGTGCTTATATAGGGTCGTAAGGTAAGCGATTTAAACCATCGCTTATACTTTCGAACCCGACCCATTTGGTCGGTCATTAGGACCCGACCAAACACATTAGGTGACCATAGCTATAACCTTCCGAGGTTATACCGTGTGGTCGCAATGTTAGGCGTTCCGAACGCGTTCTACGCGAACGACGCGTTAGGGTAGCATAAGCTACCTAAACGGGTCGTAATGGACCGTAAGCACTTAGATTAGGTTTCATTTTAGTATGTAGGCTTTGCTAAGCCATATTACACGAGTCTCCATACTCGTTTGGTTTACGAACCCGCGTACTGTCCGATCCTTCCGATTTGGTCCGGTATATTAACATAAGCTACCTATTAGGTGCCGTTGATATTCCGTGATCTTTAGCATTATCCGGTTATTATACAAGGAATCCAAAGCAATCTCAGGTGAGTACATAGTTCCCCTCTTTTACTGTTTCAACTGTTTTGGGGTGAAGCATGTGTACCTATCTGTTATTTTCATGATTTCAAAGTATAATTGATTATGCATATTAGTATTTATCTTTTGACAAACAAAATGACTATCTATGGTTTAAACACTGATTTCTCAAAGATACAAAAGTAATTGTTTGAATAGTACTTATTTTGTTCACCAGACCGATTGGTAGTATGATATAGCGCTATAGGACTAGACACCCCATTCCTGTTGTCATGGAATGTCTGAAACCAATTTGTTTCTCCATCCAAATAGGGATTTCCTTTGTGGTATCCTTATAGTCTCAAAGGTGTAGTTTGATGCACCAGGTCTGAATGAATTCTTAAATCGCACCTTTAAAGTATATTTTGATATACTCCCAAAAAGTATAGTTTGATATACTCACATGTGTGGTATTGTACAGAACCAACATATATTTTGTAATCATCCAAAGCATATTTTGATATGTTATTTACAAACCAAGACATAGTTTAATATGTTATTTATCACATCCAAAGCATATTCTGATATGTTACTTACAAAACTAAAGCATAGTTTAATGTGTTATTTATAAATCCAAGGTATACCTGTAGTATACTACTGAAAACTATTATTTTGAACAACTAAAGTATATTTAATATACTATCTATCAAACGATTTGGTTTTGGTTAGTGTTTAGATAACAGAACGAGTGTAATGTGATGAAAACATGGTAGATACGCCGCTGGTACTTCTTATATATAAGTGTTTTCATTGCATTACATACCGTGGCGTTATTTAGTACACTTGGGTTAACAATATTGGAACTGAAATATATTTTAATATATTACTTATTCAACTTTCTTAAAACCAAGGTATATTTTATATATACCATAAACGTTTTATTAAAACATTGTTTTTTTAAACAAACTTAACTTATACAAACTCATTTTACATGGTTATTCAGTTAACCATACATTATTCTTTTATTTATACATATCATCTGATCCTATCGTTTTTCAAATGATTTACAAGACAAAGCAAAAATACGAGGTTCATGACTAAACATTTTCTCAAACTCAAGTCATGAACTCCGTTTTCACAAAACCTATGTATCTCACAGGCATTTTTATGCTGACGTACCTATTTTTACACATGTTTCAGGTGCTGTCTTGAGATGATTGTTGATGCATGCTACATTTAGGATGGACTCGTGCCTTAGCAACTTTAAAACTTGGAAGATCATAGTTGTACTTATGTGATTGTAATAGAACAACGAGTTCATTTAATCAATAAAACAATATTTAAATTTCCATGTGTTATGAAACAATGATTCTGTCCCAACACTCCCCGACGTTTCCGCCACGTTTTGTTGTTCCACGTGGTCGGGGTGTGACAGAAAAGTTGGTATCAGAGCTCATGGTTATAGGGAATTAGGTTATTAGTAATGCTTTGACCTAGTCTATAACCTTCCTAGGACCCTAACGCGAGTTTACTTGCGTTTAGTCATAAAACAACACCGTCACCTATCCTTAGGCGACGACCGCAACAAGAACATAAATTTCAAAACCGCTTTGAAAACTAATCATCCGTTCTAGGATGTTTGATTACTAGGTTTTGAACCCTCTGTTATAAGGTTTTGAACCCCTTTGAATTTTCAAAACTCTCGTCAAAGTTGGTCTAAATATTGTGAACACATGCAAACTGGAAGGGTGGGTGCCTGTACCCTGAGTTTTCTGTCTAAGGCTAGAGTGTTCGTACAAATCCACATAATCGGACCAGTCACTCTTACCTGGGAACTCTTGGGGTGAGTGTCCACTTATAGGCGAGCATGTCTTCGCGATACATTATTTTTGACCTATTTGCTTTGATTAATCACCAGGTCGTGTGTTGCTTTGTAGTAACAGACAGACGGCCACTATCCTTGCTTTCATCAGATTTGTTCCATCTCATTCTTTTCGTCTAATTCTCTCACTCGTTTCCTCTCATGTTTCCTCTTTTAGAATGCCTCCTCGACGCGACAATCAGATGGCGAATGCCGAACTGGCGGAAATCATCGCGCAACAAATGGCTGCTGCCTTCCCAATTCTTTATGCTCAAATAACTCAAGCCATCAACAACAACAATGCTCCATGCAATTTCAAGATTTTTAACTCAGCTAAACCGCTCAAGTTCAATGGTTCTGAGGGAGCAACTGGTCTTCTTCAATGGTTCGAGAGCATTGAGAACACTTTCCGTCACGTTCAGTGTCCTGAAAATCGCAAGGTCGAGTTTTCTTCGAGTGTGTTTCAGAAGAGGGCTCTTACATGGTGGAATGGGGTTATGAGAGACCGCGGTGCAGAGGTTGCATTAGCACAGACTTGGGCCGAGCTTAGGGCTCTTATGATGAAGGAGTTCTGTCCTCGTCATGAGCTTAGGGCTCTAGAAAGGGAATTTGACGATTTAAAGCAAGACAGTGGGGAACATCGAGCCTATACTGATCGCTATGAGGAATTGAGCTTGTTATGCCCTACTATGGTTACGCCTCTGGATAAGGCGATTGAGAAATACATTGATGGGCTTCCTGACGTGGTTCAGGACATCGTTACTGGCAGCAACCCTACTACTGTCAGACAAGCCATTGAATTGGCTGCCACTCTGACTGAATCCCAAATCAGGAAGCGCAAGCTGTTTCGGAAGGGCGACTTAAGACCATCTGACAAGACTGCTCATGTGGAACCAAAGGAAGAAAGTGCTGAGGTGTCCAAGAAGGAAAAGCGCAAAGCCTCTCAAAGCTACGCTGTAACTGCTCAAGACAAACAAGTTGCACCAAACCAGCCAACACAACCTCGTAAAAGACAAAACTATGTTGGTACTGCACCGTTGTGCAACAAATGCAACCGTCATCATCTAGAGCAAGAGCAGTGTCACAAATGTACCCACTGTGGGCGGTTGGGACATTTGATCAATGTTTGTCGTTATGCAAATCAAAGTGCTGCAAACCCTGCTGCTGTTCAAGCACGGTTCCCTCCAGGGTCATGTTATAACTGTGGTGACCTTACCCACTACAGAAACAATTGCCCAAGGCTTGTTAACATACCTCCAGCGCGTGGACGAGTGTTCAACATCAATGAGGCAAACATGAACAATGAGGCAGCAGTGAACAATTAGTGTTTTGTATTTCCTTAGTTGCTATCTTTTGACACTTCAAGACAAATCCGTTGCTACATAAATAAAGATTTGTTGTTTTTATTTATGCAAAATTTATGCGTTTGTGTGAATGCTTGATGCAACTTTATGATGTCAACCCAAAAACAAACTACTCGTATGGTTCTGTCATATTATGATCACTTGTGATCTCCCCAAGAACCTTAAACTCTCGTTTCTTTTAAGAAACAAAGTCAAACACTTATTGAGAATCCCTCTATCTTTATAGATAGATCTTCATAAATCGTTAAAGTGCCAAATGAAATCCATAGGTTGGATTCCTAGTGTGCCTTAATATCCATACCTAAGGATAACAAAATAAAGAATCAAGTTAACTAAATTTGTGCTTATGTATTTTCTTACATGTTTTGAGGTTGTATGTGATCCATCCAAATCCTCATAGAATCTTTCATATCTTCATACGAGAGATTCATAATGGGATATCCAAAGATACTATCTTAAACCCTCAATGGATTTCAACAGTGTAGTTAAGTCACTCGGGTTATAAAGTATTGTTCTATAATTGGACCTCTTGAAAGGTCTGCTTAAACA
The DNA here is from genome assembly GCF_002127325.2 of Helianthus annuus. Taxonomy (NCBI): domain Eukaryota; kingdom Viridiplantae; phylum Streptophyta; class Magnoliopsida; order Asterales; family Asteraceae; genus Helianthus; species Helianthus annuus. Next base: position 163,542,411 of record NC_035444.2, read on the forward strand.
GATTGATTTTGAAAATCTGATTAGAAATATCATGTGATGATATAAAAATGATCCCTTAAGCGGTCTATTTAAAGAGATCGTACGACGGTCTAGTTAAGAAGATCATGTGTTGATCTAGTTAAAAAGATCGTTCGTTGATCGAATTAAAAGGATCCTTTGGTGGTCTAGTCAAATCGCTTCATATTTATTCAAGAAATTTTTCCTACGGACTATGAAATGGACTGTGCGGACTGTGCAAGGAATTACGTAATTATGGAGGCCTACATAATTATGGAATTCAGTGCACAGGAACCACAGGAAGTTTCATCATGTGTTAAGACCTAGTGACAAGAATAATGATACGGGAGAAGTCTCGGACCTCGACCAATGTCATTTATTCTCACACTCCCCCAATTCTGATCTCAATCACACACCAAGTTTTCCTATGATAAGCCTTCATAAGAAACATTCGTCAATCAGTAGTTCAAAATTTCATGTTTTACTATTTCAAGGAATTCACTCTGAGGGTTAACAAATTCGCTAAGAATCCTAACATGGCCCAGGGTTTTACCTAAGGGTTCAATGGATCTATTATAAGGCGAAACCTTCACAGCTGTCCTCACGAGTTTCCTCTAGAATTAAATTTCGGGACGAAATTTCCTAAAGTAGGGGAGACTGTGATACCTGTGTCACTCCAACCATCAAACAAATGCCAAACCAAGGAAATATTGTATTTCATACTTGGGATTTGTATAAATATGTGTATGCTTTGCACATATCAATTCTTGTTCAATTTCATACTCTACAACGCTTTCTGGAGAATTATACGCAAACGGGTGCATAAACGTACTCAGTTTAATGAGACAAATACTCCGGGAGACCATCATACACTTAACATACCTTAAATAACCTTTACATAACTTAGAAATAAGTTTTGAAGGCTTTGGTATGGCAAAAACAAGTTAATTCGCTTACAGGGACTAAACTTGACAAACTGCGAAAGTATGCCAATTTGAACTGTAACGAACATTCCGGAACATGTCCATAAGTTAAACATACCATAAATATCCTTTACATAGCTTAGAAATAGGCTTTGAGGGGTTTTGGTATGCTAAAACAAACTTTTGGATCATTCAGGGACTGAAAGTGTCAAAAAGTGCATAAGTTTGCACTTTCGCGCATAACTCACGTTCTGAATACATCCGGACATCCAAAAATTTATGTAAGCATCCTAATATTATGCCTTAGTGTTTGGCATGAGAAAAATCCATTCGTCGCGTCATTTGGATCGTCTTTCGCGCTTATGCGCATTCCGTCGTAATTAAGCGAACATCGCGATCGTACGACCAAACGAACCGACATCCGGAATATTTTTGAGCATATTTCAAGTCCCCTACACTTTAACTTCATCCTAGAGCCTTGAAATGAGGTTAACGGGGCTTAAACGTGCCAAAAATGGGCCAAATTACGTGTTTCTTAAGTGCAGGGACCAAAAATGAAATTTCTGATCTGTGGACCTTAGGCGGGGCGCGTAAGGATTGTCCAAATCCTTACACGGGGCGCGTGGGACTATCAGACAGATTCAATGTATGCATTTAATGCAGTTGGCTCTTCGGATCGCGAAAGGGTCGAAGGCCTTTTCACCCAAATGAAAGGCCAAGGGGCAAATTCACTGAATCTAGCATGGGACACGTGTACGCACGAGATCGCGGCACGATATTCGATAAAATGATCCTAACGGTTCCACTTTTCCTATAAATACCCCCCCCCCTTTTGTGTAAAAACCCACAAAATCAGATCTTTGAGCTCTAAGTTGAAACCATTGTTTCATACCTGAGCTATTTGATCTTGATTAGCACTCGGGGACCCTCCGTAAGTCTTCTTTCATTCTTTTATTCGCTTTTCGAGTCCGAAAGTCAACGTTTTGTTGACTTTCTGCATTGACCAACTTTTGGTCAATGTGAAGTTCATGGAACTTCATAACGTGAGCGTGATCACGATGGTTATGGTCCGTAGTGACCATACCTACTGATTACCCCGTTATCTAGGCTCAGTGACGAGTCGTAGTTTCGGCCAAAATGCGCATTCTTGCGTATTTTGTAACCAAACTACTCGTGGGCATCAAAGCCGTTTGTTTTGATGCCAAACCTGTTTCTAAACTTAGTTAAGCATGTTCTAACATGCTTAGCTCGTCACTTTTAGTTTAGTGCTTATATAGGGTCGTAAGGTAAGCGATTTAAACCATCGCTTATACTTTCGAACCCGACCCATTTGGTCGGTCATTAGGACCCGACCAAACACATTAGGTGACCATAGCTATAACCTTCCGAGGTTATACCGTGTGGTCGCAATGTTAGGCGTTCCGAACGCGTTCTACGCGAACGACGCGTTAGGGTAGCATAAGCTACCTAAACGGGTCGTAATGGACCGTAAGCACTTAGATTAGGTTTCATTTTAGTATGTAGGCTTTGCTAAGCCATATTACACGAGTCTCCATACTCGTTTGGTTTACGAACCCGCGTACTGTCCGATCCTTCCGATTTGGTCCGGTATATTAACATAAGCTACCTATTAGGTGCCGTTGATATTCCGTGATCTTTAGCATTATCCGGTTATTATACAAGGAATCCAAAGCAATCTCAGGTGAGTACATAGTTCCCCTCTTTTACTGTTTCAACTGTTTTGGGGTGAAGCATGTGTACCTATCTGTTATTTTCATGATTTCAAAGTATAATTGATTATGCATATTAGTATTTATCTTTTGACAAACAAAATGACTATCTATGGTTTAAACACTGATTTCTCAAAGATACAAAAGTAATTGTTTGAATAGTACTTATTTTGTTCACCAGACCGATTGGTAGTATGATATAGCGCTATAGGACTAGACACCCCATTCCTGTTGTCATGGAATGTCTGAAACCAATTTGTTTCTCCATCCAAATAGGGATTTCCTTTGTGGTATCCTTATAGTCTCAAAGGTGTAGTTTGATGCACCAGGTCTGAATGAATTCTTAAATCGCACCTTTAAAGTATATTTTGATATACTCCCAAAAAGTATAGTTTGATATACTCACATGTGTGGTATTGTACAGAACCAACATATATTTTGTAATCATCCAAAGCATATTTTGATATGTTATTTACAAACCAAGACATAGTTTAATATGTTATTTATCACATCCAAAGCATATTCTGATATGTTACTTACAAAACTAAAGCATAGTTTAATGTGTTATTTATAAATCCAAGGTATACCTGTAGTATACTACTGAAAACTATTATTTTGAACAACTAAAGTATATTTAATATACTATCTATCAAACGATTTGGTTTTGGTTAGTGTTTAGATAACAGAACGAGTGTAATGTGATGAAAACATGGTAGATACGCCGCTGGTACTTCTTATATATAAGTGTTTTCATTGCATTACATACCGTGGCGTTATTTAGTACACTTGGGTTAACAATATTGGAACTGAAATATATTTTAATATATTACTTATTCAACTTTCTTAAAACCAAGGTATATTTTATATATACCATAAACGTTTTATTAAAACATTGTTTTTTTAAACAAACTTAACTTATACAAACTCATTTTACATGGTTATTCAGTTAACCATACATTATTCTTTTATTTATACATATCATCTGATCCTATCGTTTTTCAAATGATTTACAAGACAAAGCAAAAATACGAGGTTCATGACTAAACATTTTCTCAAACTCAAGTCATGAACTCCGTTTTCACAAAACCTATGTATCTCACAGGCATTTTTATGCTGACGTACCTATTTTTACACATGTTTCAGGTGCTGTCTTGAGATGATTGTTGATGCATGCTACATTTAGGATGGACTCGTGCCTTAGCAACTTTAAAACTTGGAAGATCATAGTTGTACTTATGTGATTGTAATAGAACAACGAGTTCATTTAATCAATAAAACAATATTTAAATTTCCATGTGTTATGAAACAATGATTCTGTCCCAACACTCCCCGACGTTTCCGCCACGTTTTGTTGTTCCACGTGGTCGGGGTGTGACAATCCCCACTTCCATACCTGCCCAAAACATTACTCTAATCGAATAACTTGCTTCTAAACCACTTTTAAGTTCGTTTACCCCAAAATACCCATCATGGGCATTTTGGTCAACCTTAAACCCATCATTTACGACGAAAGACCTTAACACATATTTGACCTCAAACATCATATTTAATTCATTACAACACTTTATTACTTACTTGTACTACGAAGTGATTACGGAAATCACTTACCTTTAGTGTTCGTATTCGCATCCGTTTCCTCGCCTCTTTTTGACCCGTTAACCTTCCATGCTTCCATCCATCTTGACATGATCCCTATACTTTCATGTCATCGCATTCACATTCTTGTTAGCATACATGATTGTACATATTAACAATCATATCAAATTCATGTTTCACATTTGACTTTCATTAGTCAATTCTAACAAGCATAAGGCATATTTCCACAAGTTAATCTTTCAAACTCATACAATTCATCGTGTCATCACATATAACACGTATGGATATAACACGCATCATATGACTTTCTATAATATCACAATTGTGACAAAAGTCCAACATTGCTACTTATGCACAGTTGACTTTCAAAAAGTCAACAATTTATCATATGAACTTTCGACTTAACCTCATACATCCATGTCATTATAGTAGACTATACTAATGACACTATATACATTTCATACTCACGATGCAATAAGCATACAACCACATGATCATCTAGTTATATGCACATACCAAACATATTTAATTCCGTTCATTCTAGTAACATAATTCTACAACTAACACCATGACCTATGCTTAACAACCCAACATCATTCTAACTTCATCCTATTCTAATGATCTCATATGCTTCACATTTAGTGTACTTTTACTTATCAATTTTGATTAAGCAATTATTCAAACATGTAGTAAACATCATACCACTCCAACATAGAGTACAATATTCTAATGCATACTTTTACTAAATAACATGGCCAACCAAATCCTACATGAATTCCATATAAAAATAGATTTCTCATGTTTATTTATCATCAAATACATCATATCCCCATATTATACGATTTCATCCATTACTTGCATACCATTTCATCTATTAATCCCACCTAGGCATTTCATCAAACACTTGGTGTGCATGCCACAATTTATGCATAATGTACAAGTGTTTCATGCTTTACTTCCTACTTCATGCTTTCATTCATCAATTAACACAAAAACATCAACAAATTCATATCACATTCAATCTACCTAACAAGAACGCATTACATACACCATAACACAACAAGATGTGAACAAGGATTGGACTTGGGTGATCATTCAAGTCATCATCCTTACCAAAACAAATGGGTTTCACCTCTAAACATCAAATTAACCTAAATCATGCATAACCCATGTTCAATATGATGATTCTAACACACACCCATTCACAATTTCATACAAATTCGCAATTTACATCATAACCCACTTCGTGAAAGATCACCAATCTAACTTTTAAGACATACCTTACAATCCCCTTGTGAAGGTGATCATTAATCCGTGTTCATTCATGAATTTAGACCTTGATTTGCCCTTCGATTTGATGATTCTTCACGTTTAGGGTTTCTTGAGCTCTCATGAGAGCTCCTGCTCCTTTCTAGAACACACGAATGTGTGTGTTTGTGTGTGTTGATTTTCATAAATAAAACCCATCTTTCCATCCTAACCGTTTTGGTCCCTCAAGTTTTCTCACTAATTAGAATTGACACAACTTTCATTCCTTATTTGTTTCTACCATACTTTTAACTAGGACGAATAACCTAGTTATTTATTTCTTGATGTACCCGATCATAACATTTAACGAATATAAACATTCGGGTTTTGGGGTGTTACACAACCACTCGTCGGAAACCATATCCGATCGGATTTCCCGATCAAATGGCCGGAACACAGTCCCTTTTGGGAAGATATCGGAGGTTTTTAGGGCTGACAAGTGTGCACTATCAAATGTGCATATTTCTTTCTCCGGATCTTGGAGAATATTCTGGTGGATAAATGTGGGTGCGGAATCGCCGGAGCTGGATCTCGTTTGCCTTGTCATATTGTTGCCGGAATATTGAGGAGGATGAAAAAGGAAGATGGAGTTGAGAGAGGAAATATTTACCTTTTTTCTCTTCAGTGATGGTTAAAAGAAGATAAGCATGAGAAGATATAGGGAGCAATGAGTAAATATAGACTGAACGATTACAAGCGATCACATCATGGGTCTTATCACTTAATTGCCTCGTTCTCCGGAAAAAATATAACTGTTAGTACCAGGATACTTAACGGTAACATTTTTTGGGGACAATTGTTATGGGTGAAATTCTGAGCCCATATCCTATATCCTGAGAATTATCTTGAATTATATCTTGGTTATATGATATTTGTTCACATCCGAGATGCTGATTCAGGATATTGGTAACATCCTGAATGGTATCCTCAGGATCACTAACGGATTATGTGCAGGTACGTGGATTAGAAGCTAGCAACGTTCATGAAGACCTTTTCTACTTAAGACTCAGTCCAAGTCGTTCACAAGAAGCCGTTGAAGCCGCATTACTCGGCCTATAACGTTCACTTTGGAATATTCGGAGCATCCCATGATTATAGGAATTTTAGTTTACATTTCGTTACTATAAATAGATGGGTATACCAGATCGAATAGGACATCACAACAACACTCACTACACTTTGTTCTCTCGCAACTTCTACTTTCACATAAAAGCATTGTAACACTTAGCGATCTGGTCAATATCCTGCACTGTATCCTGAAGTTGAAAGCAATAAGAAGAACAAGGCAGCTGCGATTGTCAGCTCCTAAGGTTTTATGCCGGCGATCTAGATTGATCAAGGGCTTTCCTCGTACAACTCGTGTCACCCCCTTTACTTTTTGCTCATTGTTTGATCGTAGATACAACTCAATATCCTGAGCCGTATCCTGAATACTGTTTTTCCAAACAACTTAACTAGCATGTTTTCAACACACTTTTTAGCACACTACCTCACTTAACTAATTTGATCACTTAATTGCTTCGATAATTTTTGACCAAAACAGTTATATTTTTACAAATTTACAACCGATAGCGTCGTGATAAAAAGAACCAACATAAGAAAATTATGAAACGGCATGACAAATCTAGTTAAAATATAATTATATATACTTGATCACATAAAAATCCATTCCCACAAAAAGTGAGTTTTGAGCCTTTATTGAGCATACAAATACATATCTTTAAACTAAATGCTCATTTTTTCGTTTCTTGTGTGAATAGCCGCTTGGTTTCTTACGACTCTAGAACTTGCCATGACGATACATTCCCGGTCCTTACCAACTTAAACCCGAGTAAGTAAATGATGGAGGCATTAGGACTAACCCCTTTTTATTTCTACACCATTATTTTTCTTTTTTTTACCACCTACCCAAAATCCCCCTAGTTAACTCCTTTGAGCCTAAACCTTTTCATTTCTTAACCCAAAACAAACACCCTTTTTCCAACCAAAACCCCTTTTTCATTTTAAACCCTTTATTTTAGTAACAAAGCGCGGTTTTTCTTATGACTTCCTTATAAAAAAAAGAGAAAAATGATGATAATAATGAAGCCAAAAGAAATAAACAAACAAGGTTATCAAAAAGAACTTTGTTTGAAAAATTGCTTCATTAAAATAAAAAGTCAAAAAAAGTAAAAAAAAAGGTCTTACAAAAACCGACGCTTTTTACGCTTTTCGCCCATTTACTAACCACTAACCCAACCACCCACCTTTAGCCCAAGCCTAACCCTTCACTCAAAAAGTCCTCTTGATATTTACAAAGGTATATAGTTAAAAAGGAGGAGGATTGATTGCTTGGCAAGCCTATGGTAGGAGTAAGTTCCATGCTGCTCTCGAGTGATTCACTAAAAATACACCTTCGGCCGAGTGTTGAGTGATCCCCCGTGAGGAAGTATGTGAACTTGTATATAAATGGAATTTTAAAAAAGGCATGTTATGTCCTAATAAGTAAATTATCCTATGAAACGTTCTAAATAAATCATAACGAATAGGATTGTAAATAGTATAAAAATAAAACCCAATAAAGATCTTGGATTCCCGACACTCAAGACAAGCCCAAAACCTTCTCTTCTACCCATTCCATTTAAGAATGTAAACCACATATTAAAGAGTTTTGCTTGAGGACAAGCAAAGATTCAAGTGTGGGGGTATTTGATTTGTGTAAAATGCAACATATAAATTACATCAAATGAGGCATAAAACTAACCCTTTTAAGTACTAATGTTGGAAAAAGTGTGCTTTTGTCTTCCTTTTGTATTTTCAGGGTTAAAAGAGCTTAAATGAACAAAAGAAGCAAAAATGCAGCCAAATCCAACATAAATACAAAGAAAAGGAAGAAACGTGGCATGCCCGACTCCTCGACAGCATCTCCCAAAGCAAAAACAAGAAGAAAGCTCAGCATGAGGCTGTGCCCAGCTGAGCATGGGGCTGTGCCCAGCAGAACACGAGGTGTGTCCAGCTCAACACGGGGCCATGTCCAGGATGGTCAGCCCTGGCACAAAAGACAAAGTGGAAGAAGCTTCTATTGCCCACCACGGGGCCGTGCCCAGCGGACACGGGGCCGTGGTCAGGTTGCTGCAGGCGCATTATTGTAATTGCGAATTACAATTAATGAAGAGAGAGAGTGTCAGATGGACACGGGGCCGTGCCCAGGCTTCTGTTCAACCTATAAATAGGAGTGCTTGGAGCCATTTCAACTCATCCCTTGGCACACCACCTCTCTCATACTTCATCCACCACCCACCACCATCACAACACCATCATCCACCACCATCATCCATTGTCCATCATAGAGTGTGTGAGTCGTCTCGGGATCCAAGATTGATCGTAAGAGTTCTTGACAATCAAGGCCATGTTTGCCTAAGTCTCTTACATCACTTGGTGAAGACAAGTGTTTAGTATAATACTTTTTATTTTTAATCTTTTGCACTTCTTAATTGGTTTTGTATTAATGACTTTAATAACTAGTTGCTTATGTTGAAGGTGATTCTTCCTTATCGTTTGTCCATGGTGTCTTGGCATTATTTTACTGTCTATATAAAATAAAAGATTTTCACCATTCATATCTCCACGGTCTATATGGAGGTATGTTGGCTACCTGGTCGAGGGTTAAGGGAACGGTTTGGTAAGAGTCTTGCCCTTGTTCAGCGTTTAGAGGTCTTGCAAGGGACCTGGGTCAAATTTAATAGGACCTCCTTCAATACCCAAAGGTATTGGATGGCGGGGGTCCAAACTCTTTGATCCCCTCATAAGTTAACTACTATTAATACTATAACCCGGCTATTTAGGACTGTATCCCTGCTGACTCAGACTACTTAGTCGAGGGTAATGTCACCTCCAAAAGAGGGGCCTACCATAATTTGCATTAATAACTTAATTAATTATCTTTTAATAATCCGACCCTTTAGGATTGTATCCTTGCTGACTCAAACTACTGAGTTAAGGGTAACGTCGCCTTCAAAAGAGGGGCCTACTACAATAACTAAGATAATCTCTTAAACAAGTGCAAAAGTGCGAAAATAATCAAAGGTTATACTAACACACGAGTCGGATCCAATTGATTCATCTTGTCTATCTGTTTTTATTTTATTTTTCAGCATTTAGTTAGTTTTATTTTCTTAGTTTAAAAATCTTTTTCTAACATTTTGATTTGATTAGACGTTGAGGATAAACCGGTACTAAAAGCTCTTGTGTCCTTGGACGACCTCGGTATCTTACCAACACTATACTACGTCCACGATGGGTGCACTTGCCCATATGTGTGTTTAGTGTTAGTAAATATCGTGTTTTATAAATTTAAAACTTGGCTAAAAAGTGTAAAAAGGGCTTAAAATATATATCTAAAATATATTACACTACACACGCATCAAGTTTTTGGCGCCGTTGCCGGGGACACAAGGAATTTAAGAAAGTTTAAATCGACGGCCTAATCAGTTTTTCAAAACCTTTTTAAAACGCATGCACATTTTTCTGCATTTTAGTTTAGTTTGCATTTACAGTAGCCTGAACACGGGGCCGTGCTCACCGAACACGCCCCCGTGCTGCACATTTTTTAGTTAGATACCCTATACAGAGTCTGAACACAGGGCCGTGCTCACCGAACACGCCCCCGTGCTCAACGAGGCCAGTAACTTTAATTAAAACGCCCAGATACAGACCCTGAACACGGGGCCGTGTCCACTGAACACGGGGCCGTGTCCAGCTTCTGTTTCCGTCTTTGTTTTTGTTTTCTGGTCCCGAGACTCAGTTGTGGTCTGTTGAGTGATTCTTATGGATCAATACTCAGGAGGCTACAACTACACCTATGAGGAGGATGATTATATGAGAGACTATTGCACTAATTGTGGTAACCCGCACTCGGTACAATATTGTAACTTATTTCAACCATCCAATTCATACAACTATTATGAGGAGCCCAGGTACGATCCATCAACTTCATACACATCCTATGAAGACCAAAGGTATGAACCTATCCCCTCATACTCATATTTTGATGAACCAAGGTATGAACCTTCATACTCATACATTGAAGAGTCAAAATATGAGCCACCACCTTCATATACTTATTATGAGGAACCATGGTGTGAACAGTCCACCTCATATGAGTGTTATGAAGAACAAAATTTCGACCCTTATCCATCATATACTTACCATGAAGAACAATGGTGTGAACCATCTACTTCATATGGGTACTATGAGGAACCAAGGATTGAACAACCGGATTCAAGCTTTGAGGATCCCGATCCCTACTCTATCACCGAAATAGCCGATAGGATAATAGAAAAACTCAAATTTATTGAAAGATGCATAAAAGAATCTCGCGCAAGGGAAGAGGAGTCCCGCACAAGAGAAGAATTAAATAAAGAAACGATAATTGAGGAATTAAAAGTGGAAGAACAAATAAGTGAAAAACCGACACATGAGCTAAACAACGAAAAAGGTGAGGCAGATAACGTTAAAATTCAAGAAGAGTCTAATTTTGAAGAAATTAATCTCTTGTCACCTTCTTTTGAAAATCATTGTTTAGTAACCACTCATGCTAAGTTTTTAAAAGAGTTAAACACTAACACTAAAATTGAAGAAATGGTAAGTGTTAAGTTAACTAATGATCAAACTTCACTAATAAAAGAAGATCCTTTTTAAATTAACATTACACCGGTTCCATGTTTTTTTCAAAATTCATTGTAATGTCACCATTGATAAAGATCTTTGTGTTAACATAATGCCTAATTACATTTCCGAAAAATTAAGTATTAGTGATTTTTCTCCACTTCAAATACCCATTTTTCTATCTAATCAGAAAGTGATAAAATCAATCGGTGTAGTTGAGGATGTCTTGGTTCAAACAAATCAAATGGTAATCACAACCGACTTTGTCATCCTTGATGACGCTCCTCTAGTGTTGGGACGACCTTTTGAAAAAACTCATGAAGCTATGAAAAACCGGAAGTTCAACAATCTACCTCTTCAACTAGGGGCATTCAAAAGGAGCATAGATCTTGAGCGCTCAATGAAATATCCTTTTGGCAATAATGACCCCTAATTGAAGATGAGCCAGAACCATCCGATAAGGAGGGTCTATCCAAAGACCCTTATAAACGTGGCGCACCACGGAGGCATTCCGTGGAACTAACCTTAGTTTTAATTTAGATTAACTTTTATGTTTTTTAGTCTAGTTTTAATTTTCAGAAATAAAACACACTCGGGATGGTGAAGGATATTAAGGGAAGCTTGAACCAACACCCCATGCACAAAAACAGAGCCTCTCGACAATTTTTATTCATTACAGCAAGTTCAGTACGGGGCCGTGCTCAACCCAACACGCCCCCGTGCCCGAAAATTTGGAGAAATGCCAGTTCAGGTAACTAGGTAACTGGACACGGGGCTGTGCTCACTGAACACGCCCCCGTGCCCAGCCTTCTGTTTACTTTTGGTACTGGCAGTCTGGACATGGGGCCGTGCTCAGCCAACACCACCCCGTGTTCAGCTACCCAGTACCATAAAATCTTGTTTTTAACCCACTTTTACACATTTTAATCAACCAAAAAACTTATTTTTGGTACACATTGAGGACAATGTGTAATTTAAGTGTGGGGGGATGCTAAAACCTTGAATTTTGCAAGTCCTAATTACAAGCCTTACACAAAACTCGATTGGAACCGCTAAACACCCCAATTTTTTTCAAAAACTTTTCATTTTTTTATTACTTGTCTTGGTTTAATTTGGGAATAACAAGTTCTAAAAAGGTTATATTTTTACAAATTTACAACCGATAGCGTCGTGATAAAATGAACCAACATAAGAAAATTATGAAATGGCATGACAAATCTAGTTAAAATTTGATTATATATACTTGATCACATAAAAATCCATTCCCACAAAAAGTGAGTTTTGAGCCTTTATTGAGCATACAAATACATATCTTTAAACTAAATGCTCATTTTTTGTTTCTTGTGTGAATAGCCGCTTGGTTTCTTACGACTCTAGAACTTGCCATGACGATACATTCCTGGTCCTTACCAACTTAAACTTGAGTAAGTAAATGATGGAGGCATTAGGACTAACCCCTTTTTATTTCTATACCGTTATTTTTCTTTTTTTTACCACCTACCCAAAATCTCCCTAGTTAACCCCTTTGAGCCTAAACCTTTTCATTTCTTAACCCAAAACAAACACCCTTTTTCCAACCAAAACCCCTTTTTCATTTTAAACCCTTTATTTTAGTAACAAAGCGCAATTTTTTTCTTATGACTTCCTTATAAAAAAAAGAGAAAAATGATGATAATAATGAAGCCAATAGAAATAAACAAACAAGGTTATCAAAAAGAACTTTGTTTGAAAAATTGATTCATTAAAATAAAAAGTCAAAAAAAAAAAGGTCTTACGAAAACCGACGCTTTTTACACTTTTCGCCCATTTACTAACCACTAACCCAACCACCCACCTTTAGCCCAAGCCTAACCCTTCACTCAAAAAGTCCTCTTGATATTTACAAAGGTATATAGTTAAAAAGGAGGAGGATTGATTGCTTGGCAAGCCTATGGTAGGAGTAAGTTCCATGCTGCTCTCGAGTGATTCACTAAAAATACACCTTCGGCCGAGTGTTGAGTGATCCCCCGTGAGGTATGTGAACTTGTATATAAATGGAATTTTAAAAAAGGCATGTTATGCCCTAATAAGTAATTTATCCTATGAAACGTTCTAAATAAATCATAACGAATAGGATTGTAAATAGTATAAAAATAAAACCCAATAAAGATCTTGGATTCCCGACACTCAAGACATGCCCAAAACCTTCTCTTCTACCCATTCCATTTGGGAGTGTAAACCACATATTAAAGAGTTTTGCTTGAGGACAAGCAAAGATTCAAGTGTGGGGATATTTGATGTGTGTAAAATGCAACATATAAATTACATCAAATGAGGCATAAAACTAACCCTTTTAAGTACTAATGTTGGAAAAAGTGTGCTTTTGTCTTCCTTTTGTATTTTCAGGGTTAAAAGAGCTTAAATGAACAAAAGAAGCAAAAACGCAGCCAAATCCAACATAAATACAAAGAAAAGGAAGAAACGTGGCATGCCCGACTCCTCGACAGCATCTCCCAAAGCAAAAACCAGAAGAAAGCTGAGCATGGGGCTGTGCCCAGCTGAACACGGGGTGTGTCCAGCTCAACACGGGGCGTGTCCAGCTCAACACGGGGCCGTGTCCAGGATGGTCAGCCCTGGCACAAAAGACAAAGTGGTAGAAGCTTCTATTGCCCACCACGGGCCGTGCCCAGCGGACACGGGGCCGTGGTCAGGTTGCTGCAGGCGCATTTATTGTAATTGCGAATTACAATTAATGAAGAGAGAGTGTGTTAGGTGGACCCAGGGCCGTGCCCAGCGGGCACGGGGCCGTGCCCAGGCTTCTGTTCAGCCTATTAATAGGAGTGCTTGGAGCCATTTCAACTCATCCCTTGGCACACCACCTCTCTCACACTTCATCCACCACCCACCACCATCACAACACCATCATCCACCACCATCATCCATTGTCCATCATAGTGTGTGTGAGTCGTCTCGGGATCCAAGATTAATCGTAAGATTTCTTGACAATCAAAGCCATGTTTGCCTAAGTCTCTTACATCACTTGGTGAAGACAAGTGTTTAGTATAATACTTTTTATTTTTAATCTTTTGCACTTCTTAATTGGTTTTGTATTAATGACTTTAATAACTAGTTGCTTATGTTGAAGGTGATTCTTCCTTATCGTTTGTCCGTGGTGTCTTGGCATTATTTTACTGTCTATATAAAATAAAATATTTTCACCATTCATATCTCCACGGTCTATATGGAGGTATGTTGGCTACCTGGTCGAGGGTTAAGGGAACGGTTTGGTAAGAGTCTTGCCCTTGTTCAGCGTTTAGAGGTCTTGCAAGGGACCTGGGTCAAATTTAATAGGACCTCCTTCAATACCCAAAGGTATTGGATGGCGGGGGTCCAAACTCTTTGATCCCCTCATAAGTTAACTACTATTAGTACTATAACCCGGCTATTTAGGACTGTATCCCTGCTGACTCAGACTACTTAGTCGAGGGTAATGTCACCTCCAAAAGAGGGGCCTACCATAATTTGCATTAATAACTTAATTAATTATCTTTCAATAATCCGACCCTTTAGGATTGTATCCTTGCTGACTCAAACTACTGAGTTGAGGGTAACGTCGCCTTCAAAAGAGGGGCTGTCACACCCCCAAAATCCACACGCGGAGTACCACCGCTTGGGAGCGTGACATGACCAGGATCAAGCCATCAATCATATCAAACATAGCATTTAATAATAATAAAAGTCATTAAAATAGTTCATCATGACATGATCGATGTTTCAAAACCAAGCATTGTTTGAGTAGCGGAAGCATTGTTGTAAACCCAAGCTAAAAATACTGAAATGTCATAAGTGTCTAACATAGTAATACGATCCTTGTCCACAACGACTGGCTCCTCTTTGTGCAAGCTCCATGTACCTAACGATCTGCAAGGCATGTAACAGAATGATCAACAAACTAGTTGAGCGAGTTCACAGTAAGTAAGTGCGTAACAGTAAATAACGGGTGGCTCTACTGGGCCGATAGTAAGTTGTATAGGTGGGGGCTTCCCATGTTATGTGACCACTAGACTATTCGTATCATCTACTCGTATCATCCATGTTCTTCTTCCGAGAACAGTAGCGCGTATGGGGTGTACGTAGGTTTTACGCACGTATCCTTCACAACCGAGGATAGGAGACGCGGGGGTGTACGTGGGTTTCACGTACGTATCCTTTGTACCGAGGATAGAAGTAAGTAATGCGTACACGTAGGTTTTACGTGCGTGCCTGACATCCGAGGCAGTAATTGGCATATGACCACGTAGGTGTTATCCTAACCTACGGAACCGTCCTGACATCCGAGGATCATGGTAGGTGATAGTCTAGGAAAAGCATATGTACGTTCTTAGTCAATGGTAACCTTTATCCCATTCCCACGACCCGGGAATCCCATGCCTTAGTAGGAGTGTGAACTCACTTGGGTTTGCTCGGCAGACAATAAAATGCTCAAGTATACAGTAAGAGATCAACCACGTCCTATCATGGTTACTTATGCACGTTAGGTTCGTACTCAACTATTACACGTATAAGCTACACGTATGCATACACATATAATCATGGCAAGAATCACGTATACAGTTCGAATAGCAGTCCAGTACATAAGTCCAATCACGTAACAGTCATAAGTTCATTCATCTGGCCCAATAGATTGGGCCCGTGACAGTGTAGGCCCAAACAGTTAAGCAGTCCAATAACATAACAGTCATAAGATTGGGCCCGTGACAGTGTAGGCCCAAAACAGTGTACGTGCAGCTAGTCTCGAGTCGCAACCGGCGATCTCGAGTCGCAACCGGGATTACGAGTCACAACAGCTGATTACGAGTCGCAACAGGAGGTTGCGAGTCGTAATGGTGATTTCGGTTCATCATGGTCCGGTTACGAGTCGTAACGGGACTCGCAACCATGGTCTCGGCTTGTGCTGCTTGATGGTGTGAGGTTTCGACTCGCAACTGGTGATACCGAGTCGCAACCGTGTGTGTGTAACTGGTTTCCATGTTTCATGCAATCAGTTTCGGTTACACGCATTGATGCAAATCAATTAACATTATCAGTTTCCAAGTTTGACCATATCAATTAACAGTTTCTATCTTATTCAATATCCGATCAAACAAGCATGATTCACATGTTCTTATCAAGAACCCTAACCGAAGCATTCATGAATACATTCTAACATATGAGCAAAACCATAACAATTCATATAATCATATAGCCGAGATCATCAATTAATCCGATTTACTTAGCACATGAACCGACTATGATCCGATTAAGTCAACACACATGGCCGGCTATCATGAGTACTATCAATTAGTATCACATCATACGATCATGCAAAACATACATCATTCAATCATAATAACCAAACAAATCGACTAGTATCAATCGGTATACAATCATCAAAAACAAGCCGATGGACATGAGAAATTTCACATGAATCATACATCAACCAAGCAAACATACTAACCGATTACGAGTGAAGAAGGGTGATCCGAACAAGAGGAGGATCGGATGGTCTTGTGCCGTCGGGTTCCAAGTAAAACGAGAGAAAACAAGAGAGCTTGTGTGTGTGTTGCTTTGTGGTTGCAAAGATTGTAAAAACTAAAACCCTAAGATGTGTATGTGTATATATACGTAGAGTAGGTGTGGGCCGAAACCCCACATGGGTCTCGAGTCCACCATGTTGACCGAGTGGGTTGTTTTTGTAGTGATTTACTAATCGGCCCAAGTAGTAACATATGCAATCCCAATAAATCACGTAACATGTAACATTCAATAAATCAATATAATCACGTAATCACACTAGTTCAATGGTTACACGTAATGTACGAGACGGTAAAGTACGAGTTGTCACATTATCCCCAACTAATTGGAAATTTCGTCCCGAAATTTGGTATGCACTCACTGAGGAAGCTAGGTAAGTTATAGCGTTCACTGGTTTTCCTGGGGTGTCACATCCTCCCCCCGTTGATCTGGAATTTCGTCCCGAAATTCCGAAGTAGTAGCTTCAGCCTCAGTAGTGGTAGCATTGGTTTCGAATAACTGGGGGTACTTTTCTGTCATCCTGTCTTCGCGTTCCCAGGTGTACTCTGGGCCACGTTTGGAGTTCCAACGAACTCGAACAAGAGGGATTCTCTTGCTTTTGAGGACCTTCACATCCCGGTCCGTGATTTCTACTGGTTCCTCGACGAACTGCAACCGCTCGTCGATAGTGAGTTCCTTAAAAGGAATGATGAGGGTTTCATCTGATAAGCACTTCTTTAGGTTCGACACATGAAAGACATTGTGAACTGCTCCGAGTTCAGCTGGTAGGTTCAACTTGTAGGCTACCTTGCCAATATTTTCTAAGATTTCGAATGGTCCGACGTATCGCGGATTCAGTTTGCCCCGTTTGCCAAAACGCACCACACCCTTCCAGGGTGAAACTTTTAGTAAAACCCGGTCTCCGACCTGAAATTCCAAAGGCTTTCTACGCTTGTCCGCGTAGGCTTTCTGACGGTCGCGTGCTGCCGCCATGCGTTGTCGTATCTGTGCTATCTTTTCTGTGGCGTCCACTACAATCTCTGGACCCGTAATCTGACTATCCCCCACCTCTGCCCAACAGAGAGGTGACCGGCATTTACGTCCGTATAATGCCTCGAATGGAGCGGCTTGAATGCTGGTATGGTAACTGTTATTGTATGAAAACTCCACCAATGGGAGGTGTTTTTCCCAGCCGTTGCCGAAATCGATAACGCATGCCCTAAGCATGTCTTCAAGTGTTTGAATCGTTCGTTCAGACTGCCCATCCGTCTGAGGATGATATGCTGTGCTCATGTCTAATCGTGAGCCGAAAGATTTATGCATTGCTTGCCATAGCTCTGACGTGAATCGTGCATCGCGATCCGAAATAATGGAGGTGGGCACTCCGTGCCTCGAAACAACTTCTTTAAGATAGACGTCTGCGAGAGTGGAGAACTTGTCTGTTTCCTTAATCGGCAGGAAGTGTGCAGACTTGGTGAGTCGATCAACTATGACCCATATTGTATCGTTCCCACGCTGAGATCTAGGTAAGCATGTAACAAAATCCATGGAAATTTCTTCCCATTTCCATTGAGGTATCTTAGGCTGTTGAAGTAGACCAGCTGGCTTCTGATATTCAACCTTGACTCTCGCACAGGTCAAACATTTTCCAACGTACGTAGCGATGTGGGCCTTCATGCTAGGCCACCAATAAGTAGTGCTGATGTCGTGGTACATTTTATCTGACCCTGGATGTACCGAGTAGCGAGACTTGTGAGCTTCATCCATCACAAGTTCGCGTAAACCGCCATAGAGAGGGACCCAAATCCGGCCCGTTACATAGTAGGCGCCGTCTTCCTTTTGTTCCATTTGTTGTCGTGAGCCGCGTAAGGCTTCAGCCTTGACGTTTTGGGGCTTCAATGCTTCTACCTGAGCATTTCGTATCTGTGCTGGAAGGTTAGACTGAATCGTAAGCTGTAGCGCTCGCACGCGCTTCGGTAAGGTGTCCTTTCGACTTAGAGCGTCAGCCACAACATTGGCTTTGCCTGGATGGTACTTGATGGCGCATTCGTAGTCGTTAAGTAACTCGACCCATCGTCGTTGACGCATGTTCAAATCCTTCTGCTTAAGGATATGCTCGAGACTCCTGTGATCGGTGTAAATCGTGCACCTGGTACCGTACAGATAGTGTCGCCATATCTTAAGCGCGAAAACAACAGCTCCCAGCTCTAGATCGTGCGTCGTGTAGTTTCGTTCGTGAACCTTGAGTTGACGAGAGGCGTAGGCTATCACTTTATCACGTTGCATCAACACACATCCAAGACCCTGGATGGATGCATCACAATATACTACGAAGTCTTCTGTGCCCTCTGGCAATGAAAGAATAGGTGCGCTGCAAAGCCTATCCTTTAGATACTGAAAAGCAGTTTCCTGCGTGTTGCCCCAACGGTAGGTGACACCCTTCTGTGTCAGTAGTGTAAGTGGTTGCGCGATCTTTGAAAAGTCTTTAATAAACCGTCTGTAGTAGCCTGCCAAACCCAAGAATTGGCGTATTTCTGTCGGTGTACGCGGTGCAGGCCAGTTCCTGATCGAATCTACCTTGGATGGATCGACGTGAATCCCATCCTTGTTTACCACGTGGCCTAAGAAGTGGACTTCACGAAGCCAGAAGTCGCATTTTGAAAGCTTGGCGTACAACTGTTCCTTTCGAAGGAGTTCCAAAATAAGACGAAGATGCTGCTCGTGCTCCGCCTGACTCTTGGAGTAAATCAGGATGTCGTCGATGAAAACAATGACGAACTTGTCGAGATAGGGTTTGCACACCCTGTTCATAAGATCCATGAATACAGCAGGTGCGTTCGTAAGTCCGAACGGCATAACTAAGAACTCATAGTGACCATAGCGAGTTCTGAATGTTGTCTTGGAGACGTCCTCCTCGCGGACTCTCAGTTGATGATATCCTGACCGTAGGTCGATCTTGGAATAGTAACACGACCCTTGCAACTGGTCGAATAAGTCGTCTATGCGTGGAAGAGGATAACGGTTCTTCACCGTCACCTTGTTGAGTTCACGGTAGTCGATGCACATCCTGAACGTACCGTCTTTCTTTTTCACGAAAAGCACTGGAGCTCCCCAAGGCGAAGAGCTTGGACGAATGAAGCCCTTTTCCAAGAGCTCTTGTAGCTGCTTTGACAATTCTTCCAATTCTGATGGAGCTAGACGATATGGTGCGCGAGCTATGGGTGCTGCTCCTGGAGCGAGCTCGATCTGAAATTCAACCTGACGATGAGGCGGTAAGCCAGGTAAGTCTTCAGGAAACACCTGAGGAAAGTCACGTACAATTGGAATATCCTCCAATTTCTTTTCTTTCGCCGATGCATCTGAAACAAGGGCCAAAATGGCTGTGTGACCTTTACGTAAACACTTCTGAGCCTTTAAGAATGAGATGATGCCAACCACAGCACCACTCTTGTCGCCTTGGACTTCGAGAGGTTCTTGACCAGAACGTGGAATTCGAATGATCTTCTCACTGCATAAGATTTATGCCTGGTGTTGGGATAACCAATCCATCCCAATCACGACGTCGAAACTTCCCAAAACTATGGGAATGAGATCAATAGAGAAAGCTTGACCAGCTAGGATAAGATTACAACCCTGAACTACGTGCGTGGCTTCTAGACTTTTACCGTTTGCTAACTCTACTACGTGCTTGGTGGGTAAAAGTGTTGGTGCACGTTTTAGCAGTTGACACATTTTCACAGACATATAGCTTGTATCCGCACCCGAATCAAAATAAGACAGTAACGTAAATATTGTCGAGGAGAAACTTACCCATAACAACGTTGGGATCGTTCACTGTGTCACCTCGACCTAGCACAAAAGCGCGACCCCGAGCTTCATTGCCGTTGTTATTTCCTCCGTTGTTGTTGTTGCCGTTGCCCTGGTTGTTGTTGTTGTTGTTGTTGTTCTGGTTCCTGTTGAGCTGTGGGCAGTGTCTCTTGATGTGGCCTTCAGCACCACAATTGTAGCATCCCTTATTGCCCTGTTGTTGGTTAGGCTGAGCGTGAGGCTGCTGCTGATTTTGGTTCGCAGGACGAAGGCTTCTACAGTCTTTGGCCTCGTGACCCATCTTGAGGCATCTTTGACAACGACCCTTGGTACACTGGCCTTTGTGGTGCCTGTTGCAGTTGTTGCACTTTGGAAGATTTCCGCGATATCCACCCTGCCTGTGGCTACCTGACGACTGCTGGTTAGGGCTTTGATAGTTGTCAGTCTTTCGCTGCTGATTCTGGGACTGAACTGAAACTGATGCTTTGCTTGAATCCCCCTCCCATTTCCTCTTGTTGTCACTGAGGGTAACGTGTCACACCCTGGCTTTGCGGAAGCGTGGTTAATTTGGTGTGACTTCTTAATACCATAGCTTAACCATAACAAGCTATATGAATTTAAAATCATGCAAAGTCATCCATTGAAAATAAAATTGTCAAACATTGTCTAAATGGGTAAACACCCAACAACCATTACTTGTCTTAAACAGTACAACTACTACCATAATGCAAACAAAATAATCATGGTTCAGGGGCCATGGCTTGTCCAGGAAAGAGCCATGAGCCTTGAACCCCGGATGACTCTGAATCTAAATGCAGCGGGAAATCCTGCTAAACCGTGCCAGATCCTTAATTCCCTGAAATACATGTAAGTTGAAAAATCAACAATAATGTTGAGCGAGTTCATGCGAAAATGAGTAAATAAACCTTTATCTTTATCAAAAACCCTGGTATGTAGCAAATAAGGAAACAAAAGAGATCACCAATGGGTTGCAAGTCCACTGATATGTGTGAAGTGCAAGTAGGGATGACTCAAACCTAGCGGATTTATGCGTCGGGCACTAAGTCACCCCGAGGTCCGTTATGCTGGACCTGAGGCTGGGCTCGCTACACCCAGATAGATCTACCGCTCCTGTCCCTCGGTCCTCAACGAGGATTAATGGCCTCAAGTTTCTGCCTACCCACTCACATGATCTAAGTAATAACCCTCCTTATGCTAATCATACCATGTATAACATATCCATAATCATCGTAACATGTATTTCACCCCCGCAGTTTATAAAACTGAAAACAGTTAAGAGAAAAGGGGGACATGAACTCACAGTGAGCGCGTCACAAAATCAAGCAATCCAATATCCAAGTGCTGTGCAACGACCTACATGTGCTAATTCTATTAGACGGATGGCCGTGCTTTAGCTTCATAGTTTACATCATTGGAAACAGTTAGGCAACCGTTCCGTGTATATATTTGATACGCATTCTCCTTCCCAAGGATGGGGGATTTAAATACATGTGTATTTATATCATTTTATTAAGTCCCACTTAATATATTTTATTTCTTATTCCAAAATATATTTATTTTTCTCAAAAATAATATATTTCCTTTTTCTCATAACATTTTCCCAAAATAATATATTGACAATATACGTGCTTATGAACACTTCCGAATAAAGCGTAAGTTACGTTTTGGTGATTAGGTGGTAATAGAAATTACCGTTGTAACTTATATGTTTGCCGTGAAGGCGTTTGTATTATTTCGGGCTTGACAAGGTTAGTAAATATTATTTTTACTCTAAAAATAATATTTATACATTTTCACAAAATAATCATAAACAGTGAGGTGACAAAATATATTTACCGAATAAATATTTATCACTTTTAGTTTTGTGAAAATCCCACCTCCGATTATTTATAAATAAAGTTGTGGCGAAAATATATTTTTGAAAACATGTCAAAGTAGTCTAACACTTGTTAAATAATTCTAAGTGTTAGATTTTTAGAAAATTTCGCCAGAGTTTCCCCTGTAACTGGAGGTGGCCACGCTTTCAAGCGTATCATTTTCTTTTACAAATCATCTTAACAATTTATCAAATCAACCAAATCAATTTTCAACACATCAAATAGAAGACTAGAATGTAAAACCGCGTTGTTTCATGAACTTGTAGTTTTTACAAAAACTACGGTGTAGATCTCGTTATTTTTAGTGGATCTATATATAGCATAACTTAGTCTTGCAAAAACCTCGTTTTTAGAACAACTTACTTCTTACAACTTCCCGACAATTTTTGTAAACATTGTTATTTTGTCGGATCTTTTATTCTACAAGTGTTTCTATACTTGTAGTTTATAGAAATCGTATTTGTTAACACTTTATCCATTTTTATTAAAACATGATTTTCTCGACACCCGGTCCTACGAATATACCACTTGTACATACGTAGATCGGCTTGTTTTAAATACTATTTTTCATGTTAAAACATTTTTACACAAGTTCATGTTTCCCGTGTGGTGGAGTTTCACCTTTTAACCCTTGTACACAAGAAACAAGTGTATGTCAAGATACGCGATCCGAACAAAGTCGGGTTAAACGATGATGAGAGCCACCACATCGTAGATCAGGCCATATTAATCAACATATTCAAGTACTACGACATTTACACGCGTTTTGAGCTTTTAACCAACGATATCCACGTTTTAGCAAACTTTAAAGTTCCATCAAGCGGGTTACCGACATTCAACCGACAAATATCTTTTTAACCACTTTAGACATGACCAAAAATGAGTTTTAAACGTTATACCTCTAGCTCGGGGCTAGGGAAGAAACTAGTCGAAAACTGCGTGGATAATAGCAAACGGTAGAGGTCCTCCGCGTTCCGTTTGTTCCGAGCTCCGTTGTACGTAACCACCGACACTTGTATACCCTTGGAATGTCAAGACTTGAACCGAAAAACGGATGTGGGGGTGGTGGTGATCTCGGCCGAGAGGAGGGAGAGGGAGAGGGAGTGGTGGTGAGGTGAAGTGTGTGTTTGTGTGTGTGAGAGGTAGTGAGGTATTTATAGAGAAAGTCGTCTCGATCCTCGTGCAATCCAATATAAAATAATAAAGGTGTACTCCCCCGGGGCCCACTAGTTGGCCGATTCCATTGAGAAGTAAAGGTGCTCGGTTCGTTTCCAATCGTTCAGTTACGGTTTAGTTTGGTTAAGTGCGTTACTTTAAGGTACTAACCTCGTTAGTTGTTTTAGTGCATTAAAAGCGGGTGTTAGGGTAATCAGGGACCCTAACTGGCTCAGAAAAGTACCAATATTAATTTTGGCAATATTTTTATGTTCCGGGTATTGTCCGGTTGTTCGGTCGGATAGTAATCCGTTAAAGTGCTTAAGATATCCGTTAAGCGTCATAAATAATATTTTTAGCGACACAATTTATTCTGCAAAGTGTCGGGAATAATTCCTCATATTTTGGCACTTTATTAATTAGCTAGAAGCTAGTGTGTTGATAAAAGTGCTGTGTTTCGTGCTAAAAGTATGTTTTAGGCACATCCAAATCTCTGTATCTTATCCCTAGAGACGTAATCATACAACCCTTGTATTCCTACACACACTCTGGGTGTAGTAAAAATATTTTGGCTCATTCAGGCCTTTAGAGGCAGTGTTTGCCTGATGCTGGCTATATCAGCATGTTCACTGTGTATCCGTTTAGTGCTACTGTGCTTTTGTGCATCATGTTTGTCACTAAGGTTCAGTAAATAAGTAGTGTAGTGACAGGAATATCAAAGTATGATGCAGATATGTACAAGTACCAACAATCAAGTAGCAGTTTATCAGCAAACTCAGTAAAGCACAGTAATTAGGCAACAATTAATAATTAATTAAGTCGTACGGATACCTGGTTTTGAGAGGGTTGTCACATTCTCCCCCCGTTAAATAAATTTCGTCCCGAAATTTAGGTTCTGCTTGAAGAAGCAGGGTTCTTAGGAAACAGGTGGGGGTATTTCTCTTTCATTCGGTCTTCACGCTCCCAGGTGAATTCAGGACCATGTCTAGCATTCCAGCGAACTTTGACGAGCTTGACACTGCTCCGGCGGGTCTTGTTAACCTTCCAATCTGTGACCTCAACAGGTTCTTCAACGAAGTGGAGCGTGTCATCAATATGAATCTCTTCGGTAGGAATGGCAACGTTAACTTGAGTTGGACTCCTCTTTAGATTGGATACATGAAATGTATCGTGAACGTTATTCAGCTCGGCAGGTAGATCCAACTTGTATGCTACTGTTCCAATCTTCTCCAAAATCTTAAAAGGACCAATGTAGCGTGGATTTAACTTCCCACGCTTCCCAAAGCGTGCTACACCCTTCCAGGGTGATACCTTCAACAAAACCATATCCCCAACCTCAAACTCTTGAGGTTTCCTTTTCAGATCTGCATAGGTCTTCTGGCGATCACGAGCCGCGCTAATGCGATCTCGGATTTGCGCGATCTTATCTGTAGTTTCCTGAACTACATCGGGACCTACCAATTGTCTATCACCTGCGTCAGACCAACAGAGCGGCGAC
The DNA here is from genome assembly GCF_002127325.2 of Helianthus annuus. Taxonomy (NCBI): domain Eukaryota; kingdom Viridiplantae; phylum Streptophyta; class Magnoliopsida; order Asterales; family Asteraceae; genus Helianthus; species Helianthus annuus. The sequence goes on from NC_035444.2 coordinate 163,567,501, forward strand.
CTGCACTTGCGCCCATATAACGCTTCGAATGGCGCGGCACCAATACTGGTGTGGTAGCTGTTGTTGTATGAAAACTCAACCAGGGGTAAATGCTTATCCCAGCTACCGCCTAAATCCATCACACATGCTCTCAGCATGTCTTCCAATGTCTGAATCGTCCGCTCACTTTGGCCGTCGGTCTGCGGGTGAAAAGCGGTGCTCATATTCAGCTTCGAGCCAAAAGCTTCCTGGAAGGATTGCCATATCCTTGATACGAACCTTCCATCTCTATCAGAAATAATCGAGAGAGGTACTCCATGGCGAGTGACAATTTCTCTCATGTAAATTTCCGCCAATTTGCTTGTATGATCCTTTTCACGGATAGGCAAGAAATGTGCTGATTTCGTCAAGCGATCCACTATCACCCAGATAGTGTCATGGCCCTTAGGCGTTCTTGGCAACTTTGTAACAAAATCCATGGATATATCTTCCCACTTCCACTGGGGAATTTTCGGTTGCTGCAGAAGTCCCGAAGGCTTCTGGTATTCTGCCTTAACCTTAGCGCAAGTCAAACATTGGCTCACATAAATAGCAACATCGCCTTTCATCCTAGGCCACCAATAATAATCCTTAAGATCTTGGTACATCTTATCCGCTCCCGGGTGGATAGAGTACCGTGACTTGTGAGCTTCATCAAAAATAACTTCTCTTAAATCACCAAACAAAGGAACCCAAATCCTTTTCTCAAAACATAACGTTCCTTCCCTGTTTGGAACCAATATCTTCTCCATCCCACGGAGATATTCTTTCTCAAGGTTCTCCTCCTTGAGAGCTTCTTTTTGCGCTGCTCGAATGCGTGAGGAAAGATCGGTTTGGATAATCATTTCCATAGCCCTAACCCTTATGGGCTTGATTCTCTCCTTGCGACTTAGGGCATCGGCGACCACATTCGCCTTCCCTGGATGATACTTGATCTCGCAGTCGTAATCGTTCAGCAACTCAACCCATCGCCTTTGCCTCATATTCAACTCCTTCTGGTTGAATATATGCTGGAGGCTTTTGTGATCTGTAAAGATCGTACACTTCGTACCGTAAAGGTAGTGTCTCCAAATCTTCAAAGCAAAAATCACTGCGCCTAGCTCCAAATCGTGCGTGGTATAGTTCTTTTCGTGCACTTTCAGCTGGCGTGATGCGTAGGCGATAACCTTTTGACGTTGCATCAACACACAACCCAATCCTTGACGCGAAGCGTCGCAGTATACCACAAAATCGTCGGTACCTTCCGGTAGAGCTAAGATTGGCGCGTTGCAAAGCTTATCCTTCAACAACTGAAATGCTTCATCCTGTTTGATTCCCCAATCAAACTTTTTATCCTTTTGCGTGAGGAGCGTCAATGGCTGAGCGATCTTTGAAAAATCCTCAATAAATCTTCGATAATAACCAGCCAAACCCAAGAATTGCCGGATCTCGGTTGGCGTCTTTGGCGCTTCCCAATTCTTGATCGCCTCGATCTTGGTTGGATCCACATGAATTCCACTTTCATTTACCACGTGCCCAAGGAATTGCACGTCTCTCAGCCAAAACTCACACTTAGAGAATTTGGCATACAACTGCTCCTTCTTCAGTAGCTCTAAGATAGCTCTGAGGTGTTGCTCGTGTTCTGCCTTCGTCTTTGAGTAGATCAAGATGTCGTCGATGAACACAATCACGAACTTATCCAGGTACGGCTTACAAACTCGGTTCATCAAATCCATGAACACTGCAGGTGCGTTTGTTAAACCAAACGGCATGACAAGGAACTCGTAGTGCCCATAACGAGTTCTGAAGGCTGTCTTCGGAATACTTTCTTCCTGTATCCGGAGTTGATGGTATCCAGATCGAAGATCGATCTTGGAGTAGAAACTTGAACCTTGAAGTTGGTCGAACAGATCATCAATCCTTGGCAAAGGATACCTATTCTTGATCGTCAGCTTGTTCAATTCTCTGTAGTCAATGCACATACGGAAACTACCATCCTTCTTCTTGACAAACAAAACTGGAGCTCCCCAAGGCGAGAAGCTTGGTCGAATAAAACCCTTATCCAACAACTCTTGAAGTTGCGTTGATAGCTCTTGCATCTCAGACGGGGCAAGTCTATAAGGTGCCTTAGCCACAGGCGCGGCGCCTGGAACTAAGTCGATGCGAAATTCCACTTGCCTCTGAGGCGGCAAGCCAGGCAAGTCTTCTGGAAAGACTTCCGGATATTCCCTTACGACAGGGATGTCTTCGATCTTCGGCTCAGCAGCCTTTTTATCCACGATGTGTGCTAGGAAAGCAACACATCCTTTCTTCAGACACTTCCTTGCTTTCAGACAGCTGATAATCCGCAACGGCGTCTCACGCTTCTCTCCATGAACAACAATGGTCTCACCATCGTCGGTCGAAATACGGATAATCTTCTCGTGACAAACAATCTCCGCCTTGTTACTTGCTAACCAATCCATCCCTACTACCACGTCGAAGCTTCCTAACTGGACTGGTAGTAGATCGAGAGCAAACTCACGCTCTCCTAACTCGATTACGCAACCTCTAATCACTTCATTGGCTTCTACTAACTTCCCATTAGCTAACTCGATTGAATAAGGAATATCTAACTTACTAGCGGCTAAACCAAGCGTGTTCTTAAATTCTAGCGATACGAAGCTATAATCGGCACCAGTATCAAACAAAACAGACGCATAGCGTTGGTTTACAGGGAACGTACCAGTAACGACATTGGGATCCTGGCGCGCTTCCCTGGCCTCCATGTTGAAAACTCTTCCACGAGCTTGGGTCAATTCCGGGCAGTTCCTCTTGAAGTGCCCTTGATCTCCACAGTTAAAACATCCGGGCCTCTGCCCGTTTCCACCATTGTTTCCAGCTTGGTGGTTTCCCTGGTTTCGGTTCACGGTGCCTGCTTGGTTAGCACGGTTTCCATTTCCTCCTTGATTTCCTTGTGGGCGGTTCCCATTACCACCACGGTTGTTTCTATTCCCATTTCCTCCTTGGCCTCCCCGGCCAGCATTAGCCCAACAGAAATCTCTCGTATGTCCAGTCTTCCCACAAGACTCACAAACCCTTAGACTGCAGCGACCAGAATGACGTTTTTGACATGAGTTGCACTTGGGCTGTGCACCCATGTATCCCCTGCTCTTCTTTTTATCACCAACTGAATCTTGAGCTGGTGCATTCGCTTCTCCCTTCTTGACCACCGTCCCGGTGCTTTGTTTGAAACTTGAAAACTTCCGCTTATTACCACTAGATGACTCCACATGAGTCTCCTTTTTCTTGGGTTCAATCTCATCGAACTTGTTTAACCGAATCGCTTCTTCAGTAAGAGCCACACTGAGATCAATGGCTTCTGTGATGGTTGCGGGTTTGGAAGAAGTCACCATACTGATTATCTGAGGAGCCAATCCCCAGATGAAGCGCTCAACTCTTTTAAACTCGGGTGTTACCATATAAGGTACCACGTGAGACAGATCGTGGAATCTCTGAACATATTCCGCTATCTTCGACCCTTCCATCTTTAAGTGCCAAAACTCAGTTTCAAGCTTTTGAATCTGCGCGCGAGAGCAGTACTTCCTTCGCATAAGCTCTTTCAATTCGGCCCAAGACAGGGCGTAGGCGGCGGCTTCGCCTAGAGTTTGCACTTGAAGGTTCCACCAAGATAGGGCTCCATCTAGAAACAGCCCTGAAATGTAAGTGACCTGCTGGTCGATCGCACATTTGCTCATACGAATGGTGGAATCAGTCTTCTCTGCCCAACGAACGAAGGCAACAGCACCGCCCGTGCCGTCGAAGTTTGTGGGCTTACAGTCCAGAAACTGCTTGAAGGTGCACCCTGCACATTCGTTTCAACATAGGAACTGTATTAGCAATTGTTACAGGAATCCGATTAGACCATGGTACGTCGTAAAGACTTAGGGTTACCATGAGTGGGATTCTGGTTGCCATTGCCGTTGGAGCTACTCCAGCTGGGTCCTCCCTGCGATGCAGCATACTGAGCAATCGCGGCAGCAATGATTCCTTGCAGTTCTTCTTGAGTCGTGGGCATCGGCTGCGGTTGACGTCTTGGTGCCATTTTCTAAAGATGCGTACGTCGATTAGGCCATAGAAATCATACGTATATAGTAATAGTAATAGCATATAACATCTCATGTTATCAATATATCACACACAACATCCCATGTCCAACATCCCATGTCCAAATATAAAAATAATCAATCAAGTAAATCAGATATGATGAGAATGCGGCGATTGCATATATATCAAGACCATAAGCATAGTAAGTGTGTTAGTACATCCATCAATCACATAGGGGTTACATCACCCCTGTACAAAATACATCATATCAGTGTTACATACAAACAATACATCACATGTATCAACAAAAATCTGTGTGGTCAAATGGTCTTCAAAAGCTGTGCATAACAATCGCGGCTGTCTCACCGGTGTCTACCCTGGTAACGTCGATGATCTCTAGAATGGTGGTGGTGGTGGAGGATAATGTAGGCGGCGAAAGAGAAGCCAATCCTCCTCCAAGGCCTGCTGGGTGCGGATCACGGATGCAATCTGCTGCTCTAGGATCGAAAGTCGAGCAGCGATGTCAGGAGGAAAAGATCGAAAAGGCTGAGCAGATGAGGATGACGGACCAAGATATGGACCAAAAGACAACTGAGCTCTCTCGAGCTCCTGCAAACGCTGAGAATGGGAATCATGCTGGTGTACAAATGACATCAAAAGATCCTCAATAGTATGGCCCAAATGAAATGGGTGGTATGGATCTGTGGGTGGCATGGGTGAGGAAGAGGACCAAAGTAATGGCGCGCTGGTAAGATCGATAGGTGCAACAGAAGATGGGATGGATGCTAACTGAGGCATGACAGGTAATGGCATCGGTACATGGCCAAATGGATGGGCGGAAGAGCCCTCTCCAGGCCCCGCTGGAGGTATGACAGAAGGAATCTGAAACGAGAACTCAGGATGGTGAGCATCAGTGCGGTGAGGAGGAAGCGGCGGAACATCCTCGTCAGCCGGTATCCAACCGTGCTGAGCCTCCTCGTCAGGGGGATCCATGTGCTCTGCAAACAGAGCATGCTCGGGCTCAATAGGCAAGGGATCAACAGGAGCTAAAACAGGATCAACGTGAGCAACAACAGGATCAATATGATCGACATGAGGGTCAACTGGAATGTCAGCGATCAGAGGGTCAACAAGAGGATCAACAACATGGTCAGCATCTAACAAAGGAATATCATCAACAGGAACATCGCCAAGTGGCTGACCCGCCAAAATAGGATCAACAGGAACATCAGCATGCGCCAAACCATGCTCATGTGCGGGATCGAAAGCAGCGGCCTGCTCTGGAGCTACTGCAGGCTCGGGATCGTCAAACGCCATATCGAAGTCAAAGTCCGGATCGATAGGATCAAAAGGGTCGGCAGGGTCAACGGGGTCCTCTACAGGCTGGTCCATGTGAACGAACTCAATATCACGGTCTGGATCGAATCCAGGGGGAAATACAGGGTCAGAATCCTCGATATCGTCATGCTCAAAAACAAAGCTCGGCATAGGGGCGGCAGATGACGCCTGGTCAGGATCCGAGTCATGAACGAAAAGCTGCGTGCTCGCCACATGTGATGGAGCAGATGCCACAGACTCAAAGGAGTCTGGAGCTGGAGAATGAACAGGCGAGTCTCCGACAGGAGCACCGGCGATCATCAAAAGACCGCCAGCGGGCAAAAGAGCTGGGTCAGGAACCTCGTCCTCGTATAGCTCGTCATCGAAAAGATCAATATCATCACCAGCCTCGGCATCAAGCATAAGCTCATAAGCTGGGTAGGATGCAAGAGGAATCGGGGCGGGAATCACAGCGAGAGGAAGATCCGCAGCAGGACCACCAACGATGGGCTCATCGACGCCGTCAGGTAGTGCGAATGGCTGAAAGTCGTCGTCGTCTGTACTGGTATAATCCGAGGTGTGCACCTCGTGCTCTGATGACATACTCTCGTCTGACTCCATGGGTCGGGGTCCAGTAGTGTCCGAATCTCCTGTATCTGAGGTATCCATGAGTCTGTAATACAATCACAAGTATGTACAAATATCAGTAAATCAGGTAATCACACAAGTTACCACATAATAATCACATATTCCTCCTAGTCCCACTAGCCTCCCAGCCTCCCAGACTGTTCTTCCTAGTCCCACTAGCCAACTTTTCTCAGCCTCCCAGACTGACTCCCTAGTCCCACTAGACAAACATTTCCCAGCCTCCCAGACTGTCTCCCTAGTCCCACTAGACAACTACCTCGATCGATTGGATCGAGCCTCGACCTCCCAGACCGAGCCTCAGCCTCCCAGACTGAGCCTAAAATAATAAAATATGCTCAACATTTGTTTATAAAAAGTTTTGGATCTGGACTTAAGTGGTATGCAGAAAAACATTTTCGTGAGAGCCCTAGTGATCATAGTCTAGACTCAAAATGAACCCTAGTTCGCTATGATCAGAGCTCTGATACCAAGCTGTCACACCCTGGCTTTGCGGAAGCGTGGTTAATTTGGTGTGACTTCTTAATACCATAGCTTAACCATAACAAGCTATATGAATTTAAAATCATGCAAAGTCATCCATTGAAAATAAAATTGTCAAACATTGTCTAAATGGGTAAACACCCAACAACCATTACTTGTCTTAAACAGTACAACTACTACCATAATGCAAACAAAATAATCATGGTTCAGGGGCCATGGCTTGTCCAGGAAAGAGCCATGAGCCTTGAACCCCGGATGACTCTGAATCTAAATGCAGCGGGAAATCCTGCTAAACCGTGCCAGATCCTTAATTCCCTGAAATACATGTAAGTTGAAAAAATCAACAATAATGTTGAGCGAGTTCATTGCGAAAATGAGTAAATAAACCTTTATCTTTATCAAAAACCCTGGTATGTAGCAAATAAGGAAACAAAAGAGATCACCAATGGGTTGCAAGTCCACTGATATGTGTGAAGTGCAAGTAGGGATGACTCAAAACCTAGCGGATTTATGCGTCGGGCACTAAGTCACCCCGAGGTCCGTTATGCTGGACCTGAGGCTGGGCTCGCTACACCCAGATAGATCTACCGCTCCTGTCCTCGGTCCTCAACGAGGATTAATGGCCTCAAGTTTCTGCCTACCCACTCACATGATCTAAGTAATAACCCTCCTTATGCTAATCATACCATGTATAACATATCCATAATCATCGTAACATGTATTTTCACCCCCCGCAGTTTATAAAACTGAAAACAGTTAAGAGAAAAGGGGGACATGAACTCACAGTGAGCGCGTCACAAAATCAAGCAATCCAATATCCAAGTGCTGTGCAACGACCTACATGTGCTAATTCTATTAGACGGATGGCCGTGCTTAGCTTCATAGTTTACATCATTGGAAACAGTTAGGCAACCGTTCGTTATATATTTGATACGCATTCTCCTTCCCAAGGATGGGGGATTTAAATACATGTTGTTATATATCATTTATTAAGTCCCACTTAATATATTTTATTTCTTATTCCAAAATATATTATTTTTCTCAAAAATAATATATTTCCTTTTTCTTCATAATATTTTTCCCAAAATAATATATTGACAATATACTGCTTATGAACACTTCCGAATAAAGCGTAAGTTACGTTTTGGTGATTAGGTGGTATAAAAATTACCGTTGTAACTTATATGTTTGCCGTGAAGGCGTTTGTATTATTTCGGGTTGACAAGGTTAGTAAATATTATTTTTACTCTAAAAATAATATTTATACATTTTCACAAAATAATCATAAACAGTGGGTGACAAAATATATTTACCGAATAAATATTTATCACTTTATAGTTTTGTGAAAATCCCACCTCCGATTATTATTAAATAAAGTTGTGGCGAAAATATATTTTTGAAAACATTGTCAAATAGTCTAACACTTGTTAAATAATTCTAAGTGTTAGATTTTTAGAAAATTTCGCC